>NW_024705041.1:0-6780 GCF_018977255.1 Callorhinchus milii
TCGCAAAATGACAAAAAAAAACTGTTTTTTTCAATGTGGTGAATTTGAAACGTGAAGGTAAAACGTTAAGATGTTTTGAAGATCTTTTTCCTTGCGGAGGGAATTGGACAAAGTGTGTTTGACTCTTAAATGTAACTCGTAAGAATGGTTAAGTTGTGAAGGACTGCGGCGCCGTGCAGTCTCACCTCTCATGGAGAGCCGCTTGCAAGTCCTGCAGCACAGCAGCAGATCTTTGATGATATTCAAGCTGTGCATCGACCAGGGCTGCTAGTTGAGATACTTGCTCAATCTGAAAAGAACACGGGGGAATACATATGCTTGTTCTCTTGCTTTGCAATTTGAGGAATATATTTCCATAAAATATTCAGTAATTAATTCTAATGTTGATGTATTCCCTTTCCCATCCATAACAATCTCTACACACCGATTACTTAAACTAATATCCATCTTACATTGCATAATGTGCTTACGGAACAAAATAAAAATTAGTACTGTAATGACCTCATTAAAATCAGATTCCTGCACTAGAAACAATACTGTATCATTAAAAATAAATGCCATACATGATATTGATTAACATATGCCAACGTCATGCCTCCTTCCCATCCAATCACCCTCCACCCCGGCTGTGTATCCACACATATGCATGGCAGTGTAACTTTGATATAAAGTTTACATACAATGTGTGGTATTTAGGATATCACCTGATAGAGCTTCCAGTAGATCATCTTTTTAGGCAACATCAACAATATTTGCAATTTAAGTTTCTCAGTCAAATATATGTTTATCTTTAATAAGCCCCGCATCCAAAACATCAATTAGCTGTTCTATTGGCAGTTGTTTCATTCGGAAAGAACTGTACATTAAAAGGGTTACTCTTAAGCAAGTTGAATTATTTACACGTAGTCCTAGATACCAAAATCCTTAATGTTTGCACAGCTGCAAATGGAACAGTCAATGCTGGGGGGAGGTGGGCAGGGTATATTTATGACCTATATACATGTAATATATCTAACCCAAATTGATAAGACTTTGACAAAAGTTCTAGAGGATTAACTCCAAAATGTCTCACAAGAAAAACATTTCAGCTGCAGTGTCCGCTTCTCCTTATCATTGTGGCCAGGTCGCTTTTGAAAAAGCGATAGAACTCAGTGGGCCTCACCTGGTAAAATAAAAAGGGTAGTAGGAGTAATTGTTCCCTACTGCAAACTTTTAATTCACCGTTAAAAAAAGGACTGGTTTTATTTTCTTGCAAAATCACAATGCAATAAATGAATACGCAATTTCTCCGCAAATAACTTCACTGCACTAGTTTGTGCTGGCAAAGACATCACGTGGTCTTATAAAACACAGTGATGTGAAAAGGTGATGTACATGTGTTCCTTTGATAAAAAAAAAATCCGCTTGTTTTTTTCTGAGAATGCAATTAATTTATGGCCTCACCACATTGGTCGGGTCCTTGCCCACCAAATTGCTTGCCTGCATTGAACGGCCAACTTTTAACTGGACGGTAGCTTTTAAGTGTTAGTGCTGTGGGAAAGCATTAATGTGTGCTGTGTCTAGTGTGATGCATAGATCTTGACATTTCACACAGATCCATTAGTTTCCTTCTCAAAGCCTTTGGCACTATCAATATAAACCTAGCGTTCCTACAGATTACAAAGCCATTATAATACACTGCACAAGCAAAACAGTCTATAATGGATCTTCACAACCGCAGCAGAACACCAACAGGCCGATGCGGACATTTTAAAGACAAGCCACAGTGGGAATGTGGCCACGCCATGGAAACTATGGACCATTTAGCAAACCTACTTCAACGGAGGAATATATTTGCACGGTTTGCTATTATGTACGGTGCGGAAAGAAGTTCAACATACATACAAACAAAAAAAACACTTTTTTCCGAAGCCTTCTTGTGGCTAGCAGAAATAATTTAAAGTACGAAACAACAAAATATAGCTTTTTGAAAGTGCAAGTGCGAATTGTTGGACATTGTCAGGCATTATGAAATTAAAAATATAGATTTGTTTTATGTTTCTGAACATTTTACAAAGACTAAATTCATCACTAATGAAGACCAAAGCAAATATTCACATTATTTATGATAGTTTATTTATTAGAACTTGTAGAGTAAGACAGCTGTCAATCTTGATTGATTTGAAAATTTCGTGACTGCAGGAATCCATACTCTCTGATTCTTTCGGTAAAGTCACGTAGGTAGAAAAAACAATAAAAAAACACGACGGTTCGGTCGCAACACAAGCGCCCGTCACCTGATGACTTTACCGAAAGAACCAGAGAGTCCAGCTGTGAATTTTATGTTTTCACAATCCGGTAGCGTCGGAGCAGAAAACTGATCTGTTTTTTACATAGCAAAATGCTGGAGTTTTTTTTTTTACTATCCAGTGTTTAATGAATATTCTGGAAAAACAATTCCACGAATAGAAACACAAATTGAAAAGTTAGAAAAATTGTCGATGAACCTCATCAGTCTTCTGTATTCGTTATTCCCACCTCTTGGTGTCACTATCTAGTACATGTATTCCAAACTTCTTCCACCGTTTCGGTGGCAATATCCCACAGCCACTTGTAAAATTGTTGAATTTGTTGGGGTGGAAAGGAGCTCAGTAAGCAGCCAGCCAGGAAACTCGAGATGTAGATTGTTTAACAGTTTTATGATTATTTACATTTACACTACATCTGGCCAGGACACATCACAAGAATAAATAACAGCTGATGGAAAAGACAAGTGACAGAATGGCAGCAAAAGGAGAAAATGTATATATGTCGAACTTTGTTCGCACCATACGTAGCCAACCGTGCTAAATCGGAGGTGCAGGAGAAGGACAATGTACAAGCAGGTGCCTAAGAGGAACCACCACCCTGGTGGTGGAGCAATGAAACAAGTTATACTGTAGGAAATAGGAACTTCAGAATCGCAGGATAGGGAACTGGGCAACAGCCTTTGGAAGCCTTCATCCTGCAACAGATGATAATGATAATACAAGACTCACCTCACTCTCCACCAAGTTGTGCATGCTGCTGGCCGCTACTTCCGCGACTCCTCAAACTTCTCCTCTGCCTGCCGAATCTCCTCATCCGGGATCTTTCCCAGGCGCTTCTTCTTGTAATCGAAGTCCAGGCGACGTCCTTCCAGCTTCTTCAGGTGATGCTGCGAAAGGTGTTAAAAAATATATATAACTTGTTACAGAAACTGTCCATGCATATCATGTTTAACTGAAACCCTAACCATCAGCTTTGGCAGTACTTTACAATTTGAACCAGTATGATTAAGATATTAAGTTAAGTGACAAAACATTTTATATTTTGTGGATCACTTGGGCCCCTTTAAATAGGAAGCCGCCCCACATACTGCCTTCTGAAGGCAGGAAACCCCGACAAGCCATGCCCAGTGGGACTCAGCTGATAATTCTGATGTAAATAAGCCTGGTCCCATCACCTCCAAAGAATGGCACATGAGAAAGGGAGGTTTTTTTCCCACAACTGTTTCCGTATTACTCATTAGACGTGTAATCAAACCCATGTGTAATAGAAAAAGCAAATAATATAACAGCCTAGCTCTTTTAACAACTGTACATTTACGACCTTTATTTGCAACCCGATATGTCGTTATGTTCAACCTCTTCACACTGCAGCAAGAGCACATCGGTTTTATAAGTAAGCTTGTGTTATTACCCCAATCTCTTTGAGCTCTTTATCTTGAAGCGCTTGCATTGGATCGAGGAAGTTTTGTTTGACATCAATATCCAGGGAATCTTTTATTTCTGCCATCTGTTTCATCGATTCTCCAACATCGCCAAGGCCAATCCTAAAACACACAAAATCGGGTCAAAATATCACCCACGATTTTTCTGGGGCTCTAAACGTTTCATTGAAATTTATATATATATACACACAAACACTATACTGCAGTTGTATGTTTATATTATAACACAAGATATGCAGAGTTTCATTTAAAACGCTCAATGGTCCATTGCTTGAAAAATATAGCACCAATATAAATTATCGGTAATGCTCATATGAATTGGATTCATGGCTGACCAGCCACTGAGCAAGAAAAATTATAAATGAAATACAGTAAATATACATATTCTTTATAAAGTAGTACTTACCAAAGCAAGATTCTGTGCCCATGTCTTTGCCATACTTGGCCATGGCTTCTCCCAATAAGCCCTCAGGCTGGGGGTAGCCCGTAGACTTAACCTGCCCACGGATCTTTGACATGGTGTTCAACATCCCCAACTTTGCTCTTGATGCTAAAGAGGAGATACCACAATTTTATCAACATTATCATCGCAATAACTCGCTTGAGACACTGGACACTTACAATTACGGTGTTCTCGAATGTCATTCACTTATATGCATCAAACAATTAGGATGACAAGACACACTATAGAACGTGCACAAAGATGCAGTTATAGACGAAAGAAAACATTAATAAATGCATGTCCTCACCTGGGTTTGGTTGCAGGTATTCTTGTGTTTTAGTGATAATGTCCATAACTGCTTTGTTGGTAGTGTCATATTTCTAAAAAAACAATGTCATTAAACATTTCAGTGAACGATTTAAACCATTGTTCTAAAATAAACATGTTCTGCATTACAGAAAGCACAATAGGGTTATGGAGGAGGTTGTACGAACCTTTTCCATCTCTGTAAAGTCATCGTCCAACTTGGTGCCTTCCGCTCCTCCCACCTTTTCACTGACAAACTGAAAAAATAAAAATGTCATTATTTTAACAAACTACGAAATGTAATGTCATGAATAGAGAAAATATTCTCAATGTGCCAAGAATGTTGTGAAAAAAGCTATTGTACCATGAATGGATCACCATTTTAATATCCATAAAGACAAGTCCTAAATATCTTCTCCAGTGTGAGTCAAATCAAGAGTGATCACACCATAGCATCTAAGAATGTTAATTGAGTAAATTTATGTTCCACTAAAACATGTTCATATGTACACCCCTGTACGATTCGTAACAGCTGTTCGTTTGATAATTGTACAATTTGACAATTTACCAACATTTTTTATTAAAGATGTATTTCCAAAATCATTTTAAAATCCATAAAAAATCCATCCATAATGCTATTAGAAATGCTAAATATTGCAGTCAGTTTCCCCCCACCCATTGATAATTGGCGATGCGTGCATAAGTCATCCACGCATCACCACTTTCCAAGGTGACCCCATGCGCAACAACATAGCACAAGCGTTAGCCCACCTTACCATTGACTTCACATACTGTCTCTTGTTGGACATTTGCCATCAATGAAGCTTAGGCCAAATAAAAACACTCGACTTGTTGTAACATGGATTAAATTCCACATTGGTACAAAGACTGCATATATACATGTGAAGTCATTTTTACAGGCCACTGCTGGATGAGGGCCTCCCCACACAACATAAACAACATTTTGATATCGCATATCTTGATCCGCTTGGGACTGAAGTATAGGCGGATATAAGTGATAAGATCGAAAATCTGAACATCTCGGAGAAAATCACAATTACACTATGACCAAATACTGTGGTAGGTTAATTGGTTAGGATGGACATGTGACGGTCGGATATGCAAAATTGTGCATTAAGTGTAAACCAGCATTGCCCTCAAAAACTAAACATGAAATACAGATACAGTAACTGTAAAACATATGCACTATCTTTATAAGCCAACAGACACTCAACCACATTCTTCCTACAACACTAGATACAGTACTGTTGTTTGGGGATTTTTTTTTTACATTTTTAAAAATGTGTTTAATTGTTAAAACGTTCAAAGTAGCTTGCTCATGTATAGCAAAGTACTTTACATGCTTCATATATTTACTGCCTAAAATTATGTGTCTATAATATTGTAGTGATGCACTTATTATAATTTAACATCACTAATCGTAATCAATTGTTATATATGCCAGCAATACCTCGGCCAATAACACGTTTTTTGCCTCGGCGCTTCTCAAGCGGAAAGAAAAAGCTTTCTAATTCTAGTGTTCCATGAAGCATGGCTATTCCAGGAGACAAAGTGATAAGCTGATAACACCCTTCAGCAATCAGAGTTCATACCTTGCTGTAGCTCATAAACCTTAAATACACTCCCATTGAAGTCATACAAATCTGCAAACTGCAGACAAAGAGCTCAATCGAGGTTAATTTTGGCTTGTAAATAAGAAAACCAAGAATCCAAGCACACTAAAACTTCATCCAGCCAAAAGGAAAATCCTCATTAAAATTTTTTAAAGACAAATCATGCACATTAGGCCTGGGGCTAAATTACAATTACAATACAGCAGCGTTTTTATCTCAAACTACAATTATACCCTTATTAGAATTACGAATGACAAAAATACAGTCACAACTGAACGTGGTTGATGCATATGCATGGATTATGTAATGCATATCAACATGCATTTGGCCTCGGAGATATTTAATTCGGGTTGTCAGTCACTCTCGCGCCAGGCGTGTGCACGAAGCTGTATGGCCACAGGCCCCGATGAGACAAAATCTTAATAATTATTTATATTGGAGGAATCCGATGAGTTACAAAGCTCTTTCCAGATGTCCAGTATGAGGTGGGTGAGAACGTTATTCCAACAAATGATACAAAAACACAACAGGGCTCGAGTAGCGGCTCTGCCGGGGAGGGCTGCGGACGAGGCAGGGTCGTTTGGTGCCGAATGGGGTCCTCCAAGTTTTGAGTAAACCCTTTGAAATATATATCGGCTGGTTTACTATACAGTGAATTCCTAATACCA
>NW_024705041.1:6810-82726 GCF_018977255.1 Callorhinchus milii
ATTTGGGCACTCGCCTGCCTTGGCGTTACATCGCATCGATCGACACATCGATGAATAGGTTTCATGCCGTGTATAATCTTCTATGTCACCTACAGCTACACGAACATGTACTGCTCGGCCTATTTGAAGGTTCGTAGAAGTTCAGGGAACGTGGTATACGCGGAACTCGGAGCAACAGTAAGTCAATATTGAAGGTTATACCCATCGATAAGCCTGATTGACAGTCGAGACATGCTAGACCCAACCATATGGAGAGGCCTCGCAATACTGAAACCGTAAGATACTAGCACACTGGGGGTTCGCCGGGGGTGAACTGCTAATCGCCCTAGGCTGGCAGTTAAACCACACCTTTCGATAGGGCATCCGTCACGCTTCTTGGATCGACGAAAGGGATTTGATTCGTTATGAGGTTCCATCGGGTAGAGACATTGCACGATTTCTCGCAGTGGCCGAACACTTCGTGTAACAAATCCAATTATTAAAAGCCCCCTTTTTACATTCAATGCACAGACAGAGAGTCCCTGGAATTGTTGACCCGTTAGGACACTTTTTAAGCTAGCAGTCTCCTGTTCAACACCCGCAAAATCAAGCTTGTGTTGATGGAATGGAGAACGCACCCGGGAACTGTTGCTTGCCTCGATTAGTACCTCATTGGCCCTTAGTTTTTCCACCTCTATCCGGTTCCACACCCCATTCGTTAATGCGCAACAAGGCTAATATTAAAGTAATAAGTGGATTCATGTACTGCCGACCCTAGCGTTTCGTGTGCAGGGTAGTCGCTAGAGATACTACAATAATCCGTAAGTGGTCGACCAACTTAAACCATATCCTTTGTCAACGGTCCTCATGATTGTGCTCGGTAATAGGCAAAAGTCCCGAAAGTTTGCGCGTTGGTAATTGGCTACTCCCCTATCGTCAGGTCAGGCTGAAAGAGGTAACGACACGTTCATTCCGGCAACGGCGATAATGTTCCACTAGGCATGGGACTCTCTCCTGAACTGTCCGATGAATCAGGGATGGATCCGATTTTCCCCTCGAACAAGACGATATTAAGGTACATTTCGCTTTATCCAATTTGGCTGCATAGTGACGCTGAGTACCTCTGAGCATTTTCATCACAGGTAGTTTGAGTCACGCCTTAGTGCATGTTGACGTTAAACTCCTGGGTTCGCTACCTTCTGGACCGCCAAGTTCACAGTTTTGAAGGTGCTATAAGTGGACCCTTCCCAATCATTGACGGTCCTTCGTAACGCAATCGACTGGAGGTTTCTTCGCATCTTGGATGTGCGCAGAGAAAAGACCGAGGGGAGGGGAATGGATAGAAGCGCAGTTAGTTAGGCAGCTACCTACGTCGTTACCATCGCTCACTGAGCATTTATTCCCGCCGGTGTTGTCGCACCTTCCGCCCACTGACTTCGTGGGTCTCTATCATATCGAACTATATAATCAAAACGATATAAACACTCTACTACGTTTTAGTTTTAACTGGCCTGGCCCTCCGTACACTACGACCTTAAGGAGGAGGCCAATTCGATGTCCGTGGGAAGAGTCAATGGAAGTTGTAATTAGACCGACCGCAAGTTGAACTTTAACGACATTGTACAGGTCGGCTTCATATCCTGGACATTGCCCGTGTCACACATACCTCGGCTGCTTGCATTCCTCTGTTTATACAGTGATTTTCTACTGCCTACTACCAATTTTAGACATCTCAAAGCCGATCCAGCCGATCATACCTTAGTAGGAGGGACCCAGGTGTCAGACCCCGGATTAGGGATGTGTTACTCAGAATACTTGCACGAAAGAATTCCATCGGGATCGGGCAGTGTTGAACTAGTGATTAATACGCGACCATTAGCTGTCCCACAATCATAAGTAAGAATCCTCAATCATATGCAGGTGAGCTGGGCATGAGAGAAAGTGAAGTACTTTCTTGAAAACGCAGAATTCGAGACCGTGTTTACTGACCCTTGCTGAGGTATTAGAGTTCGTTAGGCGGGGGCAAGGCGGTATCCGTGATTAGAGCCATGGAATAGTATTGGAATTGGGTCGAAAGCAATAATGCTAGTGTCGCGAAATCGCATGTAACGGAGAAAGAGTGCCATTAGTGAGTACCCCGGTCGGTTGCTTTGTACCAGTCCGCCCAGAGGTGATTAGGGCTGTTCGCGTGCACCATACGGGGAACGTAGCCCTGACCGCATATAAAGACCAAATCAAAGGACTAGGGTATAGCTGCAGGTTGAGCAACGGCTGGATGAAAATTTGCATATATTGCTTGACAATATTTATAAGTTACGTAGTCTGGGATTTATAAATGGAGCTCTCATAACGTCCAGCTCGTACTTGAAAGAGGAGAGTGACGTTCGATGCGACGCTACCCGTTTCAGTTAAGATGTCCGACGCAAGTAACCATTTTTCGGACATAGATACCGCTGCTGTGACAGGGCGAGCTCGGGCTCTGATCTAACAGTCGCCTATACCAAAATGATACATGCGGGTGGAATGACCCTAGCTGCTACGCAGTCAGCATTTCTTCTTCAACAAGGGATGCCCTACGATTAAAACGGTCGTGCAAATGAAGCTCCACCTAAGAGATGGGAAATCACAGGCATAGGACTAACCGGAATCGTACTCGAGTTCAAAAGGACCGCAGAGTTACCCGATGCCCCCGGTGCCCATTAAAGATGCCTTCTACTAAATACTTGCTTGCTGAGGCACTCACGCGTTCTTTCGCTCACTAATTATGTATATCCGGAAGTTGAACTGTATACTGCCAGTCCGGGGAGAAACGTGCAACCGACTTGTGATAACGATTCAGCTACCACAATTTGTCGGGGACAGACACCGTGCCAGTACGAATACCCCGACGATCTTACGCTTCTCTACGGGTCGATAAACCAGTGACTCCCCTGGGCGAGGAGAGAATAAAGTCAGCAGTGTAAAAAGGACACGAGGTGATTGTTAAGACGAACTTTCTTCTATAGTTCCATCCGCGAACGTAACCGGCCGGTTTCTAACAGCTAGCTTTCGTTGGCCCACATCGATCGCGTGTTTAATGCTTTGTCGGGCCCACAGAGCCTCCCTAAGGAATTGGCGTCAGTTCTAACGCATTCCAGGCCAAGTTGGCGTTAAAGGCTAGTAGTTGAACTGTCTGGCTTCAGCCAACGCGAAAATCTTGCAGTAGCGATAACAGGCTCGTCCCAACGCGCGCCAGAGTATGGAAAGAGTAGAATGGGACGCGTGAGCAGTCTCTATACGAAATACCTTCTATGGACGCACTAGGGGTGTCCCATGCACCGGAAAGCGTCCGATCTTTTAGATTGGTACCGACTCTGCAACGTTCTAGGAGAGAATTTACACTAGGGCTGCATTTTGTAGCCGTCACGATGTGTGGCTTGAGGGCTTGTCCTGCGCCTGGTACTAATATGACCGCGTCGGGCTACTGAACTGGAAGTTTCCTATGAAGGATACACACCCTTGTCGTGTACTCCAAGGATGCACTCCGCAAACTCATTCCAGAGCTCGGCCGAAGCGTCATGATTTTACACTATATTAAATCGCAACACCTCCAAGCTCGAACGATTTTTTAGGCCGTCATAGCGATTATACTCAAAAGCAACGCAATTTAGGAGGCCCAGCACCTAACCTATGTTGCTGTCCATCGACCGATTAGACGAAGCATGGTGACGCTCAGGAATAAGACTATCACGTGACGTCCCACCAGATATTCCATGTGTACCAACCCCACATAACGTTCTGCCCAAATTTAGTCCAACTGCGGCCGTAGGTACCGACTCGAATGTGCGCACGTTACAGCTGAGCCGTTGTCTCGCATAAAGCTCGACCAGTGGGCGCATGGGCTTGGATAGATCGAAGATGAGACTTTGAATTTCACGGTGGCTAAAAGTTTTTAACAAGGGAGTCTCTCCAGTCTTCCTCGATAAGCGCTGGGCTTCGGACAGGAATCCGGTAGCAGTGCCTGCCCTCGTGATGCAATTTTTGTTCTTAGCAACATGAAAACGGCTACAGCCGCATAAAACTCTCCACATAAGTGCTTACATCTGTCGGAGAAACCACAGCACGAGTATGCTTTCCATTAAAGGTGCCACTACCTAGTGCCCCGACGACCCGAAATTGCTGAGAATACACTTACCCTCTCGTGCAAGGAGCGCGTATAAAACATGAAACTAGAGGGGGAGAAGCCAACGTGCTTTTTACTTCCTCCCATAATGCTGTACAAAACTGTCGATTCGAGCGGAGTTTAGGATCTTTGACTACGGAACAGTGGTGGCACGGATTACCGTTGTATAGTTGAACGGCGTCGGAGTAATACATCACCAAGACAACCCAGTGCGCTTCATGATACGCTCCCTAACACAATCCCACAAAATCGTGGTCAATTTCCTGTATTTCTCCCCTTGCCATAAGGGCCCGAGTTAGGTGGACCTAATAGGTGATGCCTCTGATTTTAAGAAAGGGAGGGCGCAGCTAGGAGACGAGGGCGCTCTTCACGCACTGAAAATCAGAATCGGAATCCGCCCATCAATCTGGATGTCTGGAGTACATAGCTATTCATGGCTGCACGAATCCGAGATTGGGCATCCTACTTCCACCTCATGCACGATAGACTTACACCAGCTCGCCAAAATGTTATTTTGGATGGTTGCAACATAAGCGAGGTTTCAGCCCTGAACTCAGAAGCGCACCTAAAATCTGAGTATGAACTTAACTCGGTAATGGTGGCAACTCCCTCCTCTATGCATAGAGGTGGGTAAGTAAGGACATCCACATCATTGGACGCGTTCGGTCCCCGGTGTTATAGGAAGACTGCTGCGGGGCTTCAACATAGGACTTTGATAATCAATCTGTGTAGGAGTTGAGGGATGCAGTACACTGGGATCAATTTGCTAGCATCCTAACACACTATTAGATTATCCTCATGTCGTACGTGAACCGCTTGCCACCCTAGTCGCTAAAGCAAGACACTCTCAGTAGGATTATATAACCGACCATTTTTTCTGGTGCCAAACGCTGAGATGCGCACTGCTTTCCTCTGTCCACTCAGTGCAATGACATTAGATATGGCACGAGTTCGAGCAGTTGGAGTCCGCCCAAGACAGGGCGGCGCAGTAGAATCTCTTAAGAGAGAGGGTACGGACCAATTCTATCCTGTCCAACGAGAGCGGCCCATGCCAAGCAATCTAACAACAATGCGCCCGCCTGCTTCCCATCTTGGCGGGATCTATCAACTCCCAGACATTCGGTAGTTTCTCGCACAGAGAGAATTGCCTAGATACAAAGTAAACAGTTAAACACACCTGACTACGCAGAGTGCTAAGTACGTTAGCCTTACGGGTCGGCAAAAGGAGCGGAAAATATCAATGCCCGCTTATGCACTTATGGTACAGATCCATGGCAGTATAAGAGCAGAGCTAATGAACTTATCTTTGCCATGGAGCAGCGGCCCCATACACGGGGCCGTGGTTATATGCTAGAGATACTTGTACAGCAGCCTACACTACTGATGCTTCCGGAACCGCTGTGCTGATTGCAATGTGAGTACCGGAGTGACGACGGCCGTGGGAATTCATTATCACCTGTCACCTCCGCATTGGCCCAACACTTCAGGAGGTGAGAACTCAAATCCGAGCGGCCCCGACTCGGAAAACCGAAGCATGGCTTGGTTAGCCAATTCTGCGCTCGTTGTATCCATCATCGTACCCCGAGGACAAGGAGTAGAGACGCCTTATGAGATTGCGATGCCTTGGCTGGATCGCGAGGCGTTAGAGACTATTGCGGTTATCGTTTAGGGCAGCATTCACATGTCACAGCAGCTATCGCAATGTTCCTTGTTGGGGCGCCGATGTAGTACCAGGACAGCCCTCCAGTGTGGTTCCGGAAGGCCAACAAAGGACTCGCCATGCGCTCGGAGCCCTCGATCTAGTGAGTGTAACGCAGTCGCCCCCTATATTGATCAAGTAATTAAAGGCAGCTCCATTGCAGCCCCCTTACATATTATCGCACAATAAAGCCTGGTTAGCTAGACCCCTGTTAGAAGTATAATTAGACACGGTGGGCGGTGGACTGATAAAACGCTAAGTTTGTAGAGTAAACACGAAAATGATTGGTGGCCAACACATGCTACTGTGCGGAGTCAGGTTACCTCGACTGCCTGGAAGCTACTTACGTCTGGTTGGTCTGTCCCCAGGTGCGGATCGGGACGGGAGGGAATTGGCAACACGGCCTCAGCATCTGCCTTGTAGATAGTTCGGCTTTCAGACATAAAAGTTGGGCCCGCATCACGAAACAAACGTGTATTGGGACATCCACTACCTAGCTATGTTTATCATAGTGATTTTGGTGGTGTACTATTGAGCGCCACCCTTGTTTTACGATGCGAGAGGCGGCGTGTACAGTCTAATTAACTGTAGGACGACTGTCTGAAGCAGCGCCGCTTTACCGATCAGTAGGCAGTTGTCATAAAGTCAGTTCGATTCTCACAAAGTGAGCGAATATAAGCTTTACCAGGTGAAATTCATATCACTGAGTCATCATGTGCCAGACATAGTACTCGCTAGGCGAATGACGAGAGTTGATATTACGAGGGCCTTCGTATTTTTAAGTGAGAAAACCAACGGTGCAGCCTTTCTAATCTAATACGGCCCGATTTAGTTTTCCAGAAATACGCCCATCGACTCCTAAATGAAACCCGGTCAATATATACTGCATGTTACAGGGTTCGTGGTGACCAATGACTGCAGCTGTTCTGGCAAGGAACTTGGCGAGATACGAAGGGATTGACACTTGGAGTATCCATCAAATTGGATACTACAATATGAGTGGAGACTGCCTGTTAATTACTTAGTGTAGATTGTAGGCAACTTACGTCCGGTGAGTCCTAGTCGACGGTGAGTGCAAGCGGGTGGAATAGACGTCCCGTGGTGCGCCAAAGTAGCTGTGCCCTAGAAATACAGACCGTTCGGTAATCAGGCGGTGGGCGCATCCGGGGAGCCGCGGTTCGATGGACATGGTTGCTGCCAGGCAAAGAAGATAATCCTCAAGCAACGCGAAGTTCTGGCGACGAATAATAATCTTAAACAGAGCTCAATAATTGTCTCCTGGGGTAACGCTCCCGCCCTAAGGCGCTGCGCCTAAAGCGTTCGACAATAGAGTAAAGCATAAACCGAGCATAGCTGTATTTGGCAGCCGCTGGGCGGCTTTTAGGGTGGATCCTAACGCGCTCGAAGGATCATGATGGGGAGTTGCCCCGTCGCCAATTGCTTCTGAGGAGGAAACCTACACTAGAAGTACTACCGGTGGCGATGCCAGATGTACCCTGCTATCTGTCAACGCCTCCTTGAGGAAATTTCTCGTATTGGACCGGGACTGCAGCTGTTCTGCGTGCAATTTAAGTCATACAACCACAACTTGGGCAAGGGGAAATTCGGCACGGGTTGGTCTGGCAACCCGCTGCCCAACGAGAGGCCGCTCGACGACGTCTTGGAAAGAGACTTCCCACATTATCGCCGGCAACGTACACAGTCCTCTGCCTTATTAGGCCCAAAGTTGCACTGAAGGTTTCGAATTTATTATCCGCTCTCACTATGTCAGTGGCTCACACGTCGCTTACTACGACTCAATGCTAACCGATAACACGTGGTCGAAGAGGGCTACTGTGGTTAGATACAATGAAGCAGGGCGTGAACGGGCCTCAGGTTGATCTAGAATAATATAACGGCCGTGGACTTGGTTCGCTCGGGCCAGAACCTTCTCTTCTAACGGACCGTCCTGGGGACTATGTACATACGTATTGTGGCTGTACAATTCGAGTGGCAGCTAATAGGAAGTAGTTATATTTCGACAAAATTACACCAGAGCGGAAGCTGACTAGGGCCTTGATAATCAGGAAAAGTTCAGACACAGAATCCTCCATGGGATCCAAGGTATGGGCTATCTTACGTCGCGGGATCCAACTCCAGACACCACAGAGGACCAACAGAAGGGTGCAGCAAAAATTAATGCCATACGGCCTGGACAGTGTTTATCTTTCCGACCTCTATATGGTGCCCATCCGGGAAAACTCACGGACTCACCCGTAGAATCAATATTAATGACTTGTGTAGGCGACGCACTAGGACCGTGTGATGATCGGCAATAGAAATCGGTGCTCTTGGATGAAAGACAGTCTTTTAAAGGTAAACGTGCGTGTGTTGGCTCAATAACGACACACGGCGAGAGTCCTGCCAAACTTCGAGGATGCATCTACGACGGATGCTCTCGGAACTCCAAGCGGATCGCGTCCAAGGGGGACGCCGTAAACCAGTTTGCAAACGCCCAGCCAGCTCGATGCACTTGTCTGGCTAAATGGCGAGATAGAAGTGGATGACACAACGTCGGGACACAGGTAAGATTGATCCCCTCGAGGCCCTCCATCCTTCTAAACAATGGCATCCAAATCGGCAGCTCACTATCATATCACTTGATTAATTACGAGGAAGCTACATTTTCAGTAGCCCTAAGGCGAAAGATCTGACTTTAAGCTAGGCATAGGGGGGACCTGGCATTTATGCAGGCTGAGACCTAAGACAATAACAACAAGAATAAGCTTGTGGACTATACTATGGTAAATGATGATGAACTTATTTAAAGCAAACAATACAGGCTCGGCGTATGCTCTCAAGTCAAGCAAGTATTTCATTACCCATTACTCCCGGTAAAAAAGCCGGGACCAAGTGAACACCATGTATAATGGTAGTTGCCAGTTCACGATAAACACCGCCGAGTCGCTCAAATGGATCAGCGGAACGCGTGTTGCGGCTCCTTACACCGCGGGACTTACGTAGTTCCCCTGTTCGGAACTAAAACACGGATGATAACAACAATCGCCGGAGAGAACTCATATCACCAAGACGTGATTCATCTTCTTGCGCGTCAGGCTCTAGACTACTACGGGCTGGTGGAGAGTCGGGGGGTGGTTGTCGCTTGGATCTTCCAAACGGGTCCTATAGAACTGTTATCGCCGAGATGAGCAGTATATGTGAATGCGTAGGTGCCAAGTTATACGTAAGCTCGATCGGACAGGCACTCGCAACATTAACGAACTATTTCCATTTTTCGGTAAAGGGGGGCACATAGGATTAGCTGCTCGGGCTTCCCCCCAGAATTGCTTTTGAGGATACAGCATGTTGAAGAGACTTACACAGATGAACAATCCCCACTTTGTTCGCTCTACGAATGAAAATGCTGCAAGTTACGTCTACAACTAATCGAGGAGACGAATAATTGCGACGCTCAAGTCAAGGCGCTATAGGTCAGTTACTAAAACAGCCGCCCAAGTTTTACAGCTGTCAGGGCTTTGGAACCTTGAAGGGTATGCTCCAACCCTCGACCTTCAAACATTGCCGGGCACAGCTGTCTAGCCAATCCACTATCCACGGACGAGGGCCAATCTGATGGTACCACGCAGGTAAGCAAGATAGGGACGTTGAAGGCGATATTCTACTATGGGAGTAACGGGAATACACGAAAGAAGTCTTTCAAGGATTTAAGCGTACGAATGTCGAATGCGAGACTTAATTTGTAGGTAGACGCCTTTTACCCACGAGGACTATATGCTTAATCGCATATCTGTCTGCGCCTGTAAACCGTATCTACCCGATAATTACGCCATTTGGCACTAGGTCAGCCTAATTTGCGTCGAGATCAAAGAGCCGGCGAACTACATCAGTGATTTGATGCTAACGGGTTGATCTATTGAGGAAGGAAGAAACAGAGTAATGATTGAAAGTCCAACCGCACGAAGGTCCAATCGGAAAACCACTAATCGAATTCAGACACGATCAACGGTCCGACACATTCACACTCATACATGACGCTTAATCGGATGTGGTGGGAGACACCAACCAGAGCTAACGCTTCTTACAGGAACGGTCTTTCGTGCTGTAACGGGACCCGTGTCCACCTGCCTCGTTGAAAACTATTACGTCCCCTCATGATGTGTACTAACTGAGATCTCACGGCTTTGCCTAAACCTGGCCATTGCCACCTGCCAGAATGGTCTGTTGCATCCATCGTGAATACACTAGGTCGGAGAACGAGAGGCGAGAGACTCAAGGCTAATCATCTTAATATGGGCAGGGCCATCGAAGTGAGTCTGGATTTGAGGCGTTGTTTATATTACGCTCGACGTCTATCTTACCCTTACAGCATAACCATACCATTTCAATAGGCCCGCCCCGTGACGGCTTGAATAGAGGCGTAGTTGCACTCCCCGTAATCTGTTTGTTACAAAAACTGCGCTAACAGACGTGACAGAGTTGATCCTATCAGACTAAGGGGTGGGATCTGCCCTTAAACATAGGACGCATTAGTGGACTTGATCGCTTTTTCAGACCTATCACTTTCGAAGGTAACGTGGAGCAATACTATCCCAACACAGCTCATAGCCCAGATCAATGTCATGGCACTTGGGCGGGAGCTGTGCCAGTGGTGCGTTCAATTCTTGCTTATTGACCAATGGTTGCAGCACCTAGCCGTTGAGACACAGTGCGGGGCCGCTTGTCTAGGGCTATTGATCAAATTTAAAATACCTTGCCACATAAGGTGTCTGGTCATCCCAACTTCAGGAATAAACGGGGTAGGTATCGGAACCCGGCCTTCTCTTATGATAAGCAAGTGCCTGTGGAGTACTCACACCAAAGACGTACTTGACGCTCCTTTCCAATTCTTGGTAAAGTTTTGAACATTTGGGAATCACCCACAAAATCAGGGCTTTCCGTCGTTCGCATCATAAGACCCCCTACGAACAGGAGGGTATGACTCACAGAATGCCTTGATGTCCGGGCTAATGTGAACTATATCATAACAAGGCGAAGCCGTTACTCCCGAAAGGTTTATAAAGTTTAGGTCCTGCCAACTAGTTGTAGGTTATATTGCAAGCTCGGACATGGCGCCATCGTGGGCCAAATTTGCAGGCAATATTGACAGTTACAGTACCTATCAGGGCTAGCTCTCGGAAGTTTTTGTTGCCAGTAATGTGGTTTCCTGATTGTATACGTCATGCCTAAGCTTACTCTATCAGGATGAACTAATTCGTATATTACGTAATCAAGCATCGATACGTATGAATACCGATAACACCGATAGACGCCTTATCCAAGTAACATGCCCTTTCCCGGTAGGTCCGAAGGAACGTGTTCTCTAATCGAAAGCCGGCGAGGGGGCGATAACGTTCTGCTCTTAATAGGGAGATACAATCTGTGTTGTGAGTCCCCGCCACGTGATCGAGGAAGCCCTGAAATCGATACTTGATAGATTTATCGGGAAGAGCTTCGTAAGTGTCTGATAACCGCACCAGTCCACTTATCATGGCTTTCACCTAATGATTTAGTTAAACCGCAGGGTAACGTACCCTTTACCCTAAGGGCTATCAGCTTTACATCTCGAAACTCCTGCGTGGACATTCATGGCCCCACAGAATACTCGTAATTATGGCTGAAATAACCCATCCTCCTCGGGATACAAGCGCCCCCAGGGCGGGTTAGAAGTTCCGGTGACCTCTCACTCAGACATAATTGTTGTCTAGCGGTAGCCAACCATTGAAAGCGATAATTCGCACGACCCTTGATTTACCAGATTACAGCTGACAGGCACACCTCTTAGATAGAGCTGGTAGACGTATATGCTGTGCACCTATGAATTGGTCTGGAGAGCCTCCACCTTCTCCACATAAAAAATAAAGACCATGGCACTATGTCATATACTAGCAGTGACTTTTACGGGGTAGGTCTAGGCACGGTGATATGCAACGGAGCTCGACGGCTCGAGTTTAACAACTACATTCTGCTTTATGTCCGTTGAATGATCAGCAATATCCTAACACATGGCTTGTCGGACCACTTATCGGGTGGGGCCCCAATTAGTAACCCTCCAATTGCATACGGCGAATTACACTAGATTAATCGCAATTTGAACGACGCGAAGTCGTGTACGAGACACCTCGATGAGAGAAAGGCCTGTCCTCGAGTAATACCACGTCCAACTAGAGAGCACCAACGAAACGAGGGTTTGCTGCCAAGCAAGATCTCGCTTGGAATCTTTCCAAGAGGATTCAAATCATCACGTATGAATTTGGTTCACGTATCACGTGCATGTCTATCGGGAAGCACACCAAAATTTTTGAATCCGAGTAATCTCCTGCGGACATGTACGGACGGGAGCTCCATCTATCATGCTCTAACCCCTCTCTCAAGCACTTCCACTCGGACACAGCTATTGAGAACTCCGACAAGAGAGTTTTCGGATAGCGCCGGAATATTGGCATTTTAGCCGAGGAGGTGTCTTGCTCTTCAGCAAGGTCCACTACCAAATAGGTACTCAGCAAACCGTCTCGAGCTGTCAATCCGTGCACCGTACTACATTATTGGTAATCCCGACCTGACAACCTCTTCAGCTGGAGGGCTTAACGCGAGCCTATAAATAGGCGAGTGTTATTAATTCGGTGAGAAGGGAGGCCAGCTAAGCACTACGATCGCCATCAATCTACAGAAAGAGGCATGGGTCAAGTAGCCAGGCAGCCGAGACAGTAACCGCCGCCGTATGAGTACTTCGTCCGAAGGAGGGGATGATAGCCACACTAGATAATCCTCCACTACCGGAACCCACACTTCAAGATGAGGGGCAGAAAGTCTACTAAGGATCTCCGGAGTCAATGTAGGGTTGGTATCATAGCGTGCGTACATTTTCCGGTCATTCTATACGATGAGCATATAGTAATGGTACTGAGATTCAGTCAGGCGCTAGCGTAGAATGCGACTGAACGATGACTCAATAAAGTGGGAGCTTGAGCGGCGAATAACCCTGGTTCGCCCGCATGCGAAGAACAATTGTTTGTAAGTATTGTCTACCCACGAGTCCGTTCCGATTTCGCATGGAAGGCGCTTGGGTAGCTAAAACTGAAAAGCAAGGAAGATGAACCCCTTTACAATAACAATTCCTTGCTCCATGCCTATCGTTACGTCATCCGCACACTACATACCGCTTAGTTGGACGGCGATAAGGAGCAGGATGATTGGGCTGGAGAACCCGAGCACCTGAGAGTGCAGAATTTCGCGTGTACGTTGTGGTTTGCGTGCTTAAGTAGACCGATGCGACTACGTCACCGTTCGCCTGCAGAAATATTGGAAGTCGTCACTTGATCACACCCCTGCGTACCGACTGTACGCTGACCTCCCTGTACGCAAATTGGCAGTATTAGTGACTCTATGGGCAGTTGCCAGCGGCGCAGGCCTTCCTTCATTTAGCCAAATCCCGCGGTGTCAGTGGCGCACCGAGAGGATTTGGCTTATTTCAGGCTGAGATGCGAGCGTCGTTCTCTCACTTTCACAACGACGGCTCGACGCCGATGTAACGAACGCTTACAGGGGCCTATTGGTTTAGTACTATCCGAACAAGCAGACGAAGCCTTTAACCACGGAGTGTTCAAATGTGAATGTTTAGTCTTATCAATATTTAGTGTCGCAGGGAAGAAGTTATCATGCGATCTTGTACTCCTGTTCGCAAGGGCCGCAGTGTTAGTATCGGCATACCAGTTAATAGTGGGACATGGTTTAAGAAGCTGTCTGTTCGGCTCAAGTCCGGGTCCTTGCTTCGTGAGAGAGTCTTGACGCACCTGACTAAGCTATCGGCGGCACAGATGGCAAAACTAAGGCCTATTCGTAACCATGGGCGCCTCAGCCCGTCGAGAAAAGTGTGCTAATTTCTCAGATTTTACAGTCCATGTGGCTGAGAGAATTAAGGTGTTAACATGTATTTCGAAGGCGCGAGACCTGGTGAGCGAAAATAAACTGCGAATAATAGCAGAGCATACTGCAGTATTATATTACAGGACCAGGCGGAGTGTAAACGGCTCGGTACATGTCAGAAGCGAATTTATTTTCTATTATTGTGTCACCCCTGGGCGGTGTGAGACATGAGAGTGGAACAATCGTCATGTAAGGCTAGCGTCCCATCCTCACAAGTAGGGATTACCAAACCGGCGGTAACTTAAGGACATTGGGCGAAGATATCTCGCGGAGTGAGGGCAGTTTATCCCAATTGAAGCGTCAGAATTCACCTCTGTAGGTCCATTTCGCTAAAGATATCCGATAATGATTGAGTACCATTTTCGCGTCAGTAAGCCCGAGACACACCCGGTGCGTCACAACACTGCCTAATTTTCTAAGCCCTACTTTGGATGAGTATAACTCATAAGTCGACAACGGGAGAGTCAAATCTTTTAGAACAAGAGCCATGTAGAGGCCTTCCGAGGCCATCTAGCGTTATGAACGTTAACCGTCAATAGAGGTAAGTTTTGTGGTGACTATCAGAGGTATGTATATATACCGACGGAGAAGAAATGACCCGGCATGACACAGACGCAGATTATGAAATGGGCGAGACGGGAGCTGATAGAGACCCAGCTCATCGCAGCGGAGTACCCCCACGGATGTATGAAAGACCGCGGAGGTGATCTTCTTAGGGAAATCGGGAGGATGTATGCGTGGGTGAAAACGCTTTTCCGAGATAGATGCTACCCGGCTAGTTATTGGAGAATACAGCATGACGTAAGATTTTCAGGTGACGATGAATTCGCGTGAGTTAGTGGGTTTCGCGCAACTGCCGAGTAACTTCCTCCAAATCAAACATTCTGGTAGTACCACATATGAGCACCACAATAGACCTCTAGGCCGAGTCAAGCACTGAGCGTACTGTGCCGAGAGATGACTCCAAGAACAACGGGCGCAGTGCAGCTTCGGTAACGTCTCCAAGTTTTGCCCTCTTAAAAGACATATGCTAGGCGATGATACATGTATCATGCAGGTTGGAGTGGCAGGCCTAAGTGGCAAAGACCTCCGTGAGGGGGTAAATGCTAAAAGGGTCCAAGACGTGACGATAGTTAATATATTGTGTGGGGTTCACCATGGGGGCGCGGATCTACTCGGTGACACCACAGTCTCAGCAGGAGCGTCGTTATTTTAATAGCATAACAGAGCAATCTCTAGAATTCCATCGGAAAGACCCTCAACATATCGCAGTAGATACAGATCTGCAAAGCTAGGCTGGCACTGACATTCTACGTTTTGAGTAATGGTTCGCGGCTACCTTTCAGGTGATTCTTATGTGAGAACCCATGCCGAGAAACGCCATTCATAATTTCTCCCCTACTACATCCCGTGGTTACTGAAATGGTACGAGGCGGTACGCCCTCGGCATACGTGTACTATATTGTTTCAATCTTCCCCCGCATAATGCAATACCGAAAGTCCGCGAGACGCGTATACACTGGATCTGCTATACGTGCTGGGAAAAATCACCTTTATACCTGATCCAGATAGGGTCTAAGTATGCCCTAGGGGTGGCATACGGGATAGATTTCGCTTCACCGGCAAGACTACTTTGTTTGGACGCGATTGCAGCAGGATCGCAGAGTTCCAAGCGGTTAATTGGAGCAGATGCCAATTACATAACAATTTCGACCAATAGTGGGGAACACGTCATCAGCAGCAGGGACGACGGACGACTAAAGTATTGATAATCAGAAACGGAAACATGGACAGGGGTTTCTCAGAACAAGCGGCAATAAGTATTCGATGACGTTCGGTAGTAGGGGGAGTATAAGATTGTTAAATTAACAGGTTAGTAGATCTCCCATCTCTAACTTGGAGAGATTGGTGGGAATGTTCTCGCGATTGGATGTCGCAACACAGGTTAGGGCACAAGAATCTCCCTAAACCCATACGCCCCCTTTCAAAGAAGGTCTATGCACGTGGGCAAGGCAGTAAGATGTACTCCAAGCTGATCGAAGACTTTGTTCAGATGGATTTAACGACGGGCTTAGGAAAGATCACGCGACGAAAGCGGTTAATAGCAAGATGAATGGTGCGATATATAGTTTCGTGTAATTCGGGTTTGCTACAACGGTTCACGACGCCCGCCAGAAGGCGAGAATTAAGTGGCTCGTTGAGATTCGGCAAAGATGAAATCGTTCGATAAGAACCACGGTAATGGGCCACTTATGAATACCCCTTGTCTACCCACTGCCACGCGTGTCATTTCGCGAACTATATTTTCTGTCATTTAACCATCACGTGTTGATCCTGCTAAACATAGTTATGACGTTGAATGATGGAGAAGACTAGATCTACTTCTAACTCCCAGTGACATCGATGATCTTTTGATATAAATATGATGTACGCTCAGACCGCTTCTCTGTACAAGTCTCTAGGACGTGCGTGCCTCCGTATCCCGTAAAGTAGCCGGGATTAGCGAACCTACGATTTGGGCGGGCCCTTTAATCGACCGCAGTGAGGTCAAGTTTCGAAGGCATCGTCCACAGATCCTGTATCTGGAGTAAACTAGCTACGATGAGACGCCAGTGTACGAAATCACGCCGGGGTGAGCCGGGTATTTTAAGAGGATGGGGGTTGGAGTTAGTAAGAGTAGGGGCCAAAGGGCCTTCATGCGAATCGTCAATGAGGCGACTACAATCGCACTGCGCTCACTGAGTACCCACCGGACGAGCGTTATACGCTTGACCCATGCACAGCTTCATCTCGTCGATGCTTGCTCTTATCAAGTACGATCAGCCGTTGGTCCTACACCAAACTACTTGCAGTTATACGACTCACCTGAGTAATCGTTCCATCGCGACAGTCCGAGGATTTTAGGTGCATCGAAGACAAATAGCTAGCGTTAAATATACGACGCGAGTGGCATGGCTGCCACGCGCCAACCGTAACCGTCTACTGTTGAGGCATGATCGTTGATTTGCCACATAAATGCTTGACAAATCTAACCTTGGTTATTGTATATGTCCAATCAGCCTGCCTACGTGTCCATCGCACAACGCGCCCATCCAAGGTGCTCGGACGTGGGCTTTAACATCCCTTCGTCGGGCTCACCACTAGATAAGTTATGGTAACCGCGACAGGTTACGACTAGAACTAGTTCACATAACATGTTTTATGGTGACTATTATCTCCTCCGCATTATATCCCAGGGGCGAGTTTAAACAAGGAAGTCATCCAACCCAGCAGTAGAAGAGCATATCATGTTATAGGTGTGCCTGTCACAAACTGAAGTGGAAGTAATAACTCGACACCAAGTTCTAACACGTACAAGGCATGCTGTAATGAGAAGGACAGCGCCTGCACTGCATGCCGCACGAACCTGCGTGTACTTGCAATGTTCATTGAGGCGAGGACAGCAGCGTCCTTAGCGGGGTGGGGAGGGTAGCCTAGGCGCTCTCAGGGGAGGGCTTCAACCTACCTCCGCGGGTGTAGAATTATACAAGCAAGAGTCCTGCTAGCAGACAGTATGAATAACGAGGCCCCATCCGTGAACCCCGCAACTAAGCAGAGCCGATGACCCGTGGGAGCATATAACTCGATGGGGATTGTCGGAGCGGGCAAGGTAAACCCTTCGCGATCGGTGATCAGGTGGTTTGAATGTTGAAAGGGCATCATAGTATTCTAGCTCTATGATGCATACGAAGGCAAGTGGTGACGGTCGAATGAACGCATGCGAACTTCACAGTTACAGAGTCGGTCGGGGCTAGGGGAACAAGAGACGCTAATGGGCGGAGTTCTCACCACACGTGTAATTTAACCCTTGGAAGCCCTTCATGTCTGTTCTGTCCTTGCTATAATGATTAATTTTAGGAAGGTGGTTATTTCCTGTGTAGCAATACCGAAACGTTACTCGGGACATCAGGAGACCTGCAGGACACACGTAGGATGTACTTCTGGCATTACAAATTCAACAATTAGTGAAGGAAGAAGAGCGGTCGCGGCTCGACAGTCGCAGCGTGTACCGGGTCGCACGCGTACGCGTATCCATGGGAGGCTGGTAATAAGGCCAGCTGATGGAGAGAACGCTAGGCTTGAATCTAACACGTGTGGGGTAGTAATGGGCTATATAGGGGCACAACCCACGGTCCGGCGAGATGGCATCTCCCTCGACGTACTATCTTCTAAGTAGTCGAAACGACCCATGCACAATTCGCTCTTTGGGTTAAGACCCCCGACGAGCTCTGCATGCAGGACCCTTTCATCCATTCGCTACAGGCCAAATCCGTAATCGGACTCCACGCCTAGTATCATTTGGGATAGAGATGTACGACTACGCGGTATTTGGAAAATGAGTAACGTTGTGGCCTAGGTATCAAATCAGTCTACGGGGTGGTTGTCTGTCAGTCCCGCGTTCTCATCCACACTGTCATCGGTTAAAGAATCTTCCTTTGTGTGTAGAGTGATAAGCCTAAATGCGACGAACGCCATATGCATTATTTTACTGTCGAGTAAAAGATCAAACCTTTTTCGAATAGTCTACTTACCAGGGCACCAATAAAAACAGTCTACTCCAACTAAGAGTGGGGGTTCCGGTGGTACCACCGTGTCGGTTACTCCGGGCAAACAGACCCAACGATAGCTAAGAGAAGGCGTGGCTTTTAGAGAGAGCAGATGAGATGTGCTAGATTTAGACCTTAGTCTCCGTAGCCGGTTTTGACATGAGGCGTCCTCGAAGGTCCCCCCAAAGTGACCCCAAAGCAAATCCGACCCGTCAGCGCGAGCTACCATGATTTCAAGCATTGTCGTGAGAGGTTAAGACCTTAAGCTATCTCGTTAAACTACACTTCGTATCTCATGGACCAGAAAACGAGAGTTACTGTATATTATCTACTCTTGAAGGGGCCCGGCGATTCCGTTGCAGTAAGCATAAGGGCGACATCATACCACAGTAGGGCCAAAAGATAAGCATTATCGATAACGCGTCTGCTGGATCGTTGCAAGGACCACAGCTGTTCATCCTTTCATACACGGCTGTGTGGTCTCTTGCCTGACGCGGCTTGAACCAATCTGTCTGGCAGACAACCGATTCGGAGATTTTAGGTTAACGGAAGGTACCGCTCCGGGGCTCGGAGTGGATCTGAGCTAAACCGATACGGAGGAGAATCGTGGTGCTTAGAACCTTTGGTTAACCTTTACTAAGGTTTTGCAAGGGCGGTCATTCTTTTAAGCTTCTAGAACAACGGCGTTAGAAAATGGAGAATATAAGAACACTGGTCGATGGGACGCTTGCCTAAACAGACAAGCAGCAAGTTACACCTCTCGTGACTATGTCCCCACTAACTCCGTATAGGGACACGGAGAATCGTTAACGTTAAATGCATTCAGTCCGTTTGTGTAACCACAATATTCCGGGGTTCAATCCCTCGTGAATTCCCCCCCGCGGGTAAAAACCTGTGGCCCTGGCTGGGTCCTCCCGAGCGATATGAAAGGCTTACCATTAATAGGGGAAGCGCGCACTATATCCTCCTTCGGATTAAACGAGCGTTAAGGCGGACTGGACTCAAGTCGCTAGACACATGACAAGCTCCACTCCGCCTCAACACGTGGCTCGTGTTCTTAAATTTTCGAGCGGCGATAGCTGATACACTTCAGCAACATTCGTATGGCATGCCTCCCGTAGGACAGATATGTAGGTCGGCCACAGTCGCCCCGCAGCCTTCCATCTACTACTACGGAACTGGTAAATATGCCTGGATATCGCACTGCCTCTGAATACAGTGGTGTACTCTCGATGTGTGGCCCATCTCCATATCTTAGCTGCATAGAGATAGGAGTAGACGGATTTATTGACCCGCAGATACCAGTGTTCTGCGCTCTAGTGGGTACGATATTCAGACACCAAACAGCTGGATCTCTGATGTTCCATAACATACATAAATCATAGCATTGTATACGAGATTTTCTTCTTGGTTGTAATACAACTCCCTCAAAGTAGTTGGGCTGCCTCTCCTACTGAACGGGACCTCAGTATATATATTACAAGAGGGAACAACGCGGCACCGTGTACAAATGCGAGTGGATCGATGCTCATGAATGACTCGAGGTGAAAGGTCGCCGGCCCCATACCCAACCGTAAATGCCCAGATGCTGAGTGACACATGAGCACTAACGACTGCCAGAACGCCCGGGCGAGTCTACTGATACGGAAGAGGGCTCGAGTTCCATGGGGGCTGAGAGGGCTTAGCTGCTAAAGCGAGGCTTAGCGAACGAATTATAACACGGGAAATGTGTCGGCCACTCTAGACACAATAAGTGATTCGATTGCGGAAGTCCGCTAGGGGTCGCACTTACTTCTATATACAACGTCTGTCAGCCGATTGTTCGCTTATCTAATTAAGTGCATAATTCTTACAAAACTCACGGATCGTAACGGTGGAAGGCTTACCGTTCCGACTGGAAGGATCACAACGCAGTTGCGCGGAATAACCCGCTTATACTAAGCAAACTGGTAGGATCTGAGGAGTCCTAGACGGATCACAGATCTACGCACTAATAAGTGATTTCTTATAAACGTGAGGCATAACATCCTTGTTATTAGACGGGGCTTAAGCTCGGTTATGCCAACGTATGATGATTCGAACTAAAACCCGATTGAAATACCGAACGTATGGCGACGAGAGCCATGTTGCGACGGGAGTCATGCTCTCCTACGGGTAAGCGTGTTCATAGACGTGAACTGACTGCTATGCACTCATAAAATAGACAAGTCCTCGCGCTATAGAGCAAAACCAGCGGACAAAATGATAGGTCCGTTCCTGGGCACAAGGGGATAGCTTAGCCTTGATGAGAGAATTCATGGGGCTCCGGCGATACGACCTAATATAGCCCTCTGAGGAGTTATGGTTGTATTCAATGCTGCCTACGACCCCATGCGGCCGTGTTTCGTCACGGCTTTAAGTTAATAGCACGCTTTTCTGTTGTTCAACAAGCTTTGCTACAAACCAGACACGACGCTACGCCGTACCACAGGGCAAAGGGTAAGGTGTAAGAACGCTTTGACCTGATCTGGGACAGTTTTACGTACTGTATTATTGCCGTCTCGTCGCTTGCAGCCATTCCTCAGTATGGCGATAGGTATCTACAGCACTTAGCTCTACCTTAATATATATCGTAGATGTTAGTCGAACTTTCAGATAGCACTCTAAATTGGATGCCTGCCCCAGGTCACGCGAACGTTGTCAGAGTTTTAGCCAGCGGGGTGCTGGGGTTTCACACTATATAGGACTCTTTAGTGCCACATGGCCACATCGAAACCGCAAGAACATGGGAAAGGTAAAGTCAAACGGAATTTAACTTTATGAAGATTCGATTTACCTGAATTCCCTCTTCCTCAGCGCGTCCTGCTTTGGACGGACGATAAGAAAGTATCGGGATGTCAGATTTGCCGGACAGGCGAGGCAGAGCTGTTATGTACGAGCCTTGGGACTAGGGTCGGAATGGTACCAGTAAGAGTCAGGGGTTTTTGATAGGTGAAAAAACGCCAACGACGCAGACTCGCGAAACTGGGCCCGGGGAATGGAATGCGAGTTTCCCTTTGCCGCACATCTCTATATAGCGGGGTTAGGTACTATAAGTCCAACCGGCAGGTACTCGGTATTCGCGCAGTCGGACGATTTCTATAGTGTCATTCCACCCCCTTACGGCAGGACGAACTGAAGTATATTTCGCAGCGATACTAAAGATATCAAGTACCGGCATAATTGGGCTTGTGTCCTTATGTTCGCTCTAGTTGGGCGAGCGCGCATCGGGTACTGCTGACGTTTGACGTCGGACTCCATCCTGCCCCGAACCGTTAACGCCCTGGATCCTAGTATGTTTGATGTGGTCCAACCTTAACGTTGTTTAAGATATACGTGCAGCCTACAACGATAGACCACTTATTCACTTGCGACATTAAGCATACGCAATGTGTACTACTCAGGGTCGCAATGCCGAGGTGGTGTTCGACTTCCCTTTATTAGCTTCGATGATCCCCTGTTACAAGTAGACGGATGAGTGATGCACGGCAGTTGGACGACCTTCTCAGATTTTTTTGGAGCTATATTGAATGCCTTTATGACGGGTTATTAACGATTCCCACACTAGGCAATATCAGTTCAACAGGATAGTTGCATATAGCACCTACCTGCCTACGAGGTGCGGTTGGTCGCCGACAGTGCGACTACACTTTCTTTGCGCCTGTGGGCATTACGGAACTACTAGGCATCCCCGATCCCGGCATGAATGCGGAGTTGAGTTCAGGTAAGGCCTGTCAGTACAGTAGTTGATCAAGAGGCTCGAGATTGAGGAAACGTACTCGCACAGCTAAAGGCGCAGTCATTTTGACACTACCGTGCTTGAATTGCAATGTCGTCCCGGGAAGGATTAAAATTCCGCTTTTTGATAGGATGAAACCAGGCCTCATCAGTATATTCTCCAATCCCCCATCTTGTTTAGTGTCACAGATATGGCCGGACGACTGAAAAAATAAAGATATCCTAATAATCAATGTGGGGGATATAGACGTACCGCAGGGGTTCATTACGGACATCTCGTTTGCCGCAGAACTGACTTCATTGGTACTCCCGCTATCTCTGGCCATGATGGCGTGATGAGACTTTGTACAATCATAAGCCAGTAGTCGCCCAATACCACGTCATGACATATCTTCGATATGGAGTCCGTTCCGGGGTTGACGGAACCTCTATAATATTGACCGGAAGACCTTCTTCGCGAAGCAGCAGAACCGGACTCTAGCCCACGATACATCCACCTCCAGTCATGCTGATCTTTTGTGGCCTTATTACTCTCATGGGTCAACACGTAACAATACCGGTCGTACTGACTTTAAGGACCTGAAAAGTATGTTTGGAGAAACGCTGAGGAGCTTAGCGGCAGGCTAGATGCATGTCTTCAAGTTCGGCACACACAGAATCCCTTTCTAAACATTTCCTTCATCTTAAGCCGAAACGCTGGCAACGTACTTAATGAAATAACTAGGACGCAGTTGGGCTCGAGAAATATTTCTTCTGCTATTGATCATCGACTTCACTCGGTTGAAATGAGATGCAGGAAGAATAGGGCCTTGTTACTAAATGCCTCTAACGCGGACACTTGTTGGCTAAGACAAAGACGGTTTCCCCTTTTCTGCCCCTTGGTTCGAGTAAAGTGTATACTAAAGGACCCCCACCGGAAGGAACTTTCAATAGTAAACCGGGGAAGGCCTAAGATCTCCCCCGGGCCGTGACATTGCTTGCCTTTTATTATAAAAAGACGTTGATCTGAAAGCTGCAATCCGTAGAAACCACAATGGGTCAGAACCATTGGAGCGCGCGGTCGAGCCCTGGCGCATAGTCACCCCCGTTCTTTTCTTCTTAGCCAAGGATTAGGTGCTAGTTATGTGGTATCCGAGAGATTAAAATTTTAACCAACCAAGCTACATGAAGGAGCCGCTAGTGGGATTAGATTGAGTTGTGGGCTTGGCATGAAGGTTAGGCGAGTAATAACGGTGTTTGTCCCTGCCGACGACTGGACGCTGGTCCTTAAGCTAACCATAGTTCCTGTGGAACCTACTCAGCATCCGGGATCTGTACTCCCGAACCGCTACCCTACAACGCATTAGCATAATCTTCTGTGTGTTTTCACCACCGCGCGTCCTGGCTTATTACGTATGAGTGAAAGCAATGAGTACTAGGCCAGCATGTGGCTCCTAGCGCGTGTGGCGTGTTAGTAAGAAAAAACCCTCGACCGCGCGTTCCAGGGGCACAAGCTCCCCCTGTATCAGTGCGTCCAAGGATGCGAATCGAAAGGGGGGCTGACCACGCAGGAACTAGTAAGTTGCGTTTATCTTCTCGTTGCACGGTACTTGACACACCTTAAGCCTCGGTAACATCGGTGCAGGTTCAAAATGTTCCCTCCGCGCACTCCTCGCGGGCAAATGACAAATGTTACGTTTGGCGTTGGGGGATAGAGGGCCCAAAGTTCCATAGTTAATTTTAGGTCGCCCGAAAATGTGACACGCGCTAGCTGGATGGAGCTCGTTACAGCCAGGCGAAAGGGATGCCAGGGCAAACAAACATATGCTGTCCTTGTATAAACTGTAGTATGACTCAATAGGAACTGGCGATCAAAGACCTATCGGGTAAACGACACACCGAAGATTTATCCCAACCTTAACTTCAACCTCCTGGCAAAGGTATGGAGAGTTATCTACCGTTTGGATTCTAATTATGTGGCATCATATGGGAAAATATTGCCCAATAAGCTCTTCGCGCACCCTGTTCCAGGGTGCAAGCGGGAAGACGACGTCGGGATGACCCGATGACACCGTAGTGAAAAAATTGTGTTGATCATAAGTAAGACGGCGAACAAAGCACGTGAGGTTAACCCCAGTACACCGGTCTCATATTGAAGTGATTCACTGCACCAATTTTCGACTTGCTGCAATTTTCGTTTAAGCATTGCCTTACTATAACTTCGAGTAAATCGCCGCCGTGGGGAAGCTTGAAGGGTCGATACAAGATCTAGGTCCCAAACTCCGTCGTATAAATCGTCGATGTTAGCAAGTAACAAAGCGAACTACAGGTATCACGGAGGTCTTGGAAACTGAACAGAAAAGCCTGGACGTTGTCCAGATTAACATCGAGGAGCTAGACTCAAAATTGCTCCGAAGACTGCATAGTGTGCCAGCCGAGTCAGCCTGTATCGCATGAAGGGGGTCAAGTTCGGGATTCGGCACACGTATTTCAGGGCCAGTAAACACACTACCTAGTTGCGTCTCAGCCGAACCGCTCCCGCAGAACATGGGAAAGTACGCGCATCTATGTCCCGCGGTCCGGGGATCCGACCCGCTGGATCTTCACCCTCTCTGACAGTGGGAGAGTGAGATAACAATCCTATGTTCCGGCCGTCAAGTCGCTCGGCGTGAACATCTCGCTCTCATGGATACACCCCCGTGATGTTCCATAGTGCCTGAAGAAAGATAATAAGAAAACGCCCACAGGGTGAGGAAAATACTTATGCAGAGTCGGCCTTCCTTCTGCCCATACGTCTGCGAAGGGAGCGACTCGTAATTACAAATTGTTGCAATGCTCGGGTTGGTTACCCCCTTGATTAATAGGAAAAATTTAAAGAGAAACTGAACCCCACCCAGATTCCCGGCGGGGCTCGAGATGACCTCCAATGGCCTAGCGCAGCGGTTGCGCTCCACGAATTTATAGGCAGTCCGGTTAGGTGGTCTTGAGCCTAGAAGAACAGTCAGCGAAGCGGGGACTATCGTCGACATTCAATTTACAAGGCTCCATTCACCTGGAGCGCGCTCCGACTACCGGTTGGGTCCGTTCTCATAAACACGGGGTAGCATTCCAGGACCTTCAGTGTTTGGCGCCAGGCCCGTGGGTAGTCGACACAAATCAGATGCCCACATAGAGTGAAACATATTCGACATGTGGCCTACTCCGGGCATGATCCTAAAGCTTTTGTGCACAGATCGTCTGACAGAACAGTGAAGATGAAGACCTAAAGTTGTCAGCTTAGTAAGTTGTATCAAATAACGCGCCGCCCCGCTCGTGCTTCAACGGCTCCCACACGATTTAAATCGGGCCTGGATTGTTGGTGGGGAGACTCACTCGAACAGTTCCCATTGCCCGCCATCTAGTAGGATCTGGGCTGATAACTAGCTGGCTGGTGATAGACACTATCTTAAGAGAATCCTGTAGGAATCACCCGAAATGATGCAGGTACGAAGTAAATCATTAACACCAGCGTATACTGACGAAACTTCTTGCCTAGCTAAGGATTGGAGCGGTGATCATCCCCCAAGATTGATCGTCTGTACGGCCAATTATTACTATAGCAAATGTGCAATAGTACGTTTCGGGATAATCCGACGATTGGAAAGCAAGGCACCGGAATCATAGCAGATCCAGCGGGTTCGTTGTTCCTACCTCAGATTACCCCTAAGCGCGACGCGGGAAATGATAGTTCCTAGCATTTATGCTCAACAACCATTAAGGCCCCGTGTATTTCGCACTGTCAGATATCCAATGACCTACAGGTTTTATCATTACCGTGCGAAACCATGCCGAGTACGTATGTCAGTTTCGCTTTTAGGGTGTAATACCCGGTACGGTACGCCTCATGCGTGTGTCGTAGGAGTTGTTTTGTCGCACAGTGATTACAGACATGGTAATGCATTCATAGGACTACTCGCCCCTCAGCGTCAGCTAGAAGCAATGAGCGAGAGGGTCCTTAACCATGCGCACGCGAGATCATTTATGCAGTGCATGTTTTTTGTGCGGTGGGTGATAGGCATGCGTTCTAGTTTGTGCCAGGCGCGAGTAACCTCAAACGTATGGACCCTTCCGTGAGGCGGCTCAGACGTTGGGATTCATCTAGGATACCGAGTAGACCTGCTTGGAAGCGGTCTTCTACAGTACAGTCTAGTGTTTCAAAGACATGGTCCAAGAAACCTCCTCGTTACAATGCGTTTTGGGGGATCTCCCCCCCCTCACGTGTTCTACCAGCTATAGATATTCCATACGTCTTTTCCCGTGTTCACACGATAATATTCCAGTTACGTCAGACATCGTGTATGTTCAAATACGTAGTGCCGACCCACTGGGTTTTATCCGAGCAACTTCGACAGCGGTTCTAGATTTAAGTAGTCCTGTCTGGAGGCCTTAGTCGTCCAATGTGTCTCTCTGACCTAAGTCAAATGCCTAGGCCGGACAAATACACATGGTTTCTTCTATAAATTGCATCTTTCTAGTGCGCACCGCGCAGGAGGGTTGAAGGACTAATGATAGGGGCAAGCGTCAGACGGATTTAGGTGGACCCTGAACTCTCCAAGGTAGAATAAGAAGGCTTGGGAGGTTATCTAAATTTAATCTACCTGATTGTAGTTTTGGCTCTAGTAAGTTCTTATAGTAACGTTTCATCGGAGACCACGGCGCCCTTCTCGAGTAGGTCGCTTGGAGTTGACTCTGGCTGATATTAGTCCGCCCACAGGCCGAATAAAGCGCTCGCTTATAAGGTGCATCTGGATTCAGTACGGATACTTGCAGCGATGGGTAGTTAAATTAGACGTTACTGAACACCCCCTCCATTCTCGGTGACGAGGTTGCAAATAATAATAAAAATGCAAATCCCACAGTGGGTATAGGTTACTTCCGACGGTCGGCAAGCAATAGGTCTTTGTTCACGGCTACTCTGAGATAGTTTGCATCCCAGTCGTTTTAAGGTCCAGGCGATATATCTGAGTAGATCCAGCTGTCTAAATAATATCATCACCGCATGGGAATCCTCAGGGATGAAGCACTCGGTCGCATAGGGTATGAAAGCCTGCACTTATTTGAGGCTTTGGGATTGAACAGATGGAATTAGTGATCGATGCAGGGTTCCAAGACAATTCCTGTGGGTAAATCGGTATTCAGATCAACTACCCGCAGTTAGACCAGGTTACACTAGGGTTGTATATCTACGCTGCCAAGGTTCCAATGGTCTAACATCTGTCTATTGCACAGCAGAAGCATCTAACTGTCCTTGTGTTAAGGGACGCCGAGTCATCAGGAAACACGGACAAACTGCGCGATACTGCTTGTGTCTGGAGTTGGGTGACGCGCGGGAGCTTCAGGTGGTGCTAGGGCGAATTATAGATCAACAGAGCACTCCGCGCATGCTATCATGCAAATGCCCGAGGATCATAAGGACGTTGTCACCCGACGCATTCACTAACAAGATACTTGGGTGCGATCTCGAACTGAACGATGGTGGCGCACCCATCCCATGCGTCTGATCTCTACAGTCCATGTGTTACATCTGAGGTCGCGGTACTGTGAAAATCGCGCTCCTGGTTAACGAGGCTTTCAAGAACCCGCACGCTCCGCACGTACCACTAATTAACCAGGTCACGCCTTTACGTAACTATGATGATATATGAATGTATCCGATCTCTTTAAAGGGGGTAACGAATTTGAGAAGGGGTGGGTACGCCGTACTTTCGAAACTGGTTACTCGATGGAAAGGAATTCAGCTGCGTAGTTGCCGTTGACCTGTGTAATGAGAAATTGTCGGGGCGTGGGGTGCGGGGCCGAAATAAGAACCGAGGCACGGGATCGGAGAATTGGTGGGCACCTATCTTGGGATTTGGGGTATTGGTTTCTAGTTGCTTCCCACTAAGGTTTGGTCAGCGTTTCGGAGATATAACCTGCAACGACTAGGTTTTAGAGAGCGGCTGTCCTCTCCATGCGATCTGCGGAGAAGTCCCCAGCAACTAACAAGGACGATGCAGGATGCACATCGTGCAGACGGTTCCGACAAAAGTTAGGTCGTACTGCTCCGAAATGCACACCAGCCCCGAATGCTTCAACTTTCTCCCCAGTTGCCATGCACTGAGACAAACTCAGTGAAGGAAATACTCCCCGAAGGTGAACACCATAGTCTGCTCAACCTGGATGTTGTTGGTGTGACCACGAGATTACGTACACGGGCGTCCGGCTGACCCCATCTGCGCAATGCACTCCCAGAAAGTAATGAACAGCTGTTGACTTTCAATAATTTAACTGCAATTGTCAAGGATTCTCTGGAGCTCCCTTTCTGCTAAAGATAGACGGGGTATCTACTGATGGCAACGTGCGGCAAGTTACTACACACTCTGGACAACGATCCGAATTTTCGTCCGCGATCAGCATTGTATAGTGTTAAAACCGTCACTGCGATATGGACCACTAAGAAATAGATCTACTTATCCATCTCAGCGAAGCCACTGATAGACCTATGCAAAACTAGTGGAGTTGGCTCTTTACCGTCAGATGTATGGTTCATCAGAACGTTCCCGGCAGATGCACGACTCTATCTACTTGCCCTTAGGACCCGCTAAAGCATTTATACCGACATCCGAGAAGTCCAGTGATATAGCCCTTTCCGCGCCCCACATCCGTCCGTCCGGCCGTTAAAATTTAGCGTTTCAGTATTACTGATATCTAAAAGTCTACGATCACCCCGCGTAGTCCAGACTCATTTACATCCTTGGTGTCGCTATTGACATCACCATTCGCTGGTAATAGTCTTGGCTGTACCACTCCGGCACGGCCACCAATCAAGTTACCCTTGGTACGGGTATCTTCCGAGCCCACTGGCGAGTTTCACGGGCCACTCCGATGCGGCACGCTTTGTAAACCATCAGACCGGCTACTTGCGCAGTGGTAGTAGCTCACAACATGCGCCCCTGCCCCTGCAGATAACGTTTTCTCACCGAAAGCATGTGGTACGGGGGTCGCCACTTGTGCTCATGTACTCAATCCGGAATACACTACCATTGTCGAGCTGGTCGATGTATAGCCTATGCATCGCATTGGAGACTGCTAATCGCGTGCGGTCTGTTCCGTCAAGCGCTTGCTTGATGTCACCAGTGAGCCGGCTTATGAGGGTTCTCACGGGCCCCCCTTGAAAGTTTCATGTTTCGGCGCGCGTCACTTGGTTATTCGCTTCTCCGGTTTGGCATAAATCCGGCCCGGCCCTAGCTTGTGGCTATTGGATTCAGACAAGTTTACTGTCGAAATGTCCATAGTTGCGTCTTTGCGCCTCATGGGTCCACCATCCTCTTTTCTTGGCCACTCCCGTTTATTATTGTTATTTTGAATTGACCACTCGAGTATCTAGTATTCTCAGAATACTCACGGTCCAGGAAAAGAGTGATACTTATCCCACTAGCGGAAGAAGTTTTAGCCCATCCACGCGGCCTCCGCAGTGATACATAAAGTATGACGCATCTAATTTCAACGGTTCAGAGGGATGATAGTAGTTTCATTGTAGTACTAGGGCGTCCGAGGCTCCTAGACTCGCATTAGGACATACGGGCTCGTTAGACGACTCTGCTAATGGCATCTGGAGGGCGGTAATGTTTCCGAATCCTAGGATAGCAGAATTACCGACTACCCCTTCTCAGACGCGCCGGATTGTTACATAAGAAGCTACGTCTATTGTCGGGAGATATACTTATGTGACTACCACATTTCTTCCCTGAAGCCTGCCTAAGCAAAGGTTAAGTTATGATGAGTCGGAGCGTTACATTGCCAGGGCAGCTCAGGTAGAAGGCTCTTTGAAAAGCAAAACCACCACACTTTGTATTATTGCCACACTACAGTGGCGACTGGGAGGATTAAATGGCCACAGGCGCATCATTACCAATATAAGATATTGCTGATGTGTGTTTTGCGGGGCGTTATCGCAACCTGAAGTCTGCTTCCCACGATCGACCTGATGCCCCAACCTCTAATGGCCTCAAATAGGGACCGCATGTTGCTCAGAATTCTGACCTGACATACCATAATGTACGAGCACCGAGTATCTTCGCCTATATTCGTTATAAACAAGGTCCGGATAATCTTCCCGAATTTAGCCGGTAACTAAATAAACGGACAGCCGCCTCAGATTGGCAAACATGGCACTGACCTGGGGCGCATCGGCAAATAGGGAATACGTTTCGAAATGCACTGAATGGTAAGACATTCCGAGCAGCTTTAGCTTATATACTAATAACTGTGGCGCAGTCCACCTGGCCGACCTCCTATTGTCTAAACGAAGACCTTCCGCCTGGAATCATTGCCTTCTCGACCAATGACCTAATTGTTCGACCGCCTAAGGGAAGGGAAATTCTCGGGGACAGGAGTCCTTCCATTTCCTTGTCGCCGTCGCGCGATATAGTGCTCAACCTAATATTCCACAATAGTCCATGCCACTATCATATAGGCAATTCGCTCACACAGACAAGTACTAGTCACCCTGGGGATATCCTCTGGTCCCGTGAAGCATCGGGACGTCGCAGGTTTAACTTCGTCACGAGCTCCATGAACTCCTGAGAGGGCGCACTGGAATAAAGGTACTGATTGATTCCTGTGTGTCCCTTTCTAAGCCGCCTCAAGTGGCCGTAGACTTGGAGAACAGAGCAGAACCGTGGCTATCACTTCTTTCTGTCGCGAAGAAATCGAAGGATCCTCACGACGCCAGGGATGACCAGCAGATCGTATTAGAAATTCAGACTGTCGAGTGATACTTCCATTAATTGCGTTGGTTTGAGCAGGTACCGGTAATCCAAGGGGGCGAAGTACTATTTTTGCGACCCCTTGGCCACGTTGGTTAGTAAATGCGTTCCCAGGCTTATCAGGTGGCAGCGTTGATCTCGCGCGCTAAAGGTCCTCGCGATCCAGATAACTAATTCGGGGGGACTGATAGCCAACATACGTCTTAGACGCAAGAGAAATTTCCCGCAGCATAAGTTTAACTAAACTGCCGCCATATAGCGGTCCCCGAGGTCCCTCTAGCGGCCACCGAGCTGTAGCCAGGACACTTGCATGCGAAAGTCCAGCACAGCTTTCTCTCAAGGAGGCGCCGAGGCCTTCCCTTATGTTCACCTCATCTTAGCATCAGTGTTAATAACTAAGCCTAGGAACCCCATGGGAACTACTTTCGAACTCACGGATTATTTTTCATTACTTCCATATGGTAACCCCTTTTTTAGGGGGAACGGGCATGAAGCTTCTGGCAGGTTCAGACTAACGTGCAACCCACCATACTAACAATGGACTGAACTAATCGTGAGGCACCCACTAGTGCTGATGTCCGCTTGCAATGTATAATTCTAGGTCCAAACCACTTTACAGAAAAGAATGCCAATCATGCTTGAACGCCTATCCAGGATGAAACTCAGTAGCCACACTACGTAGCGTGGACTCGACGCGTGTCCTCAGGCGAATGGACGTCACGTCCCAGTAACAAATAGGTTGGCCGCAGCAAGACGGGGAAAGCTGGACCGTCTGCTTAAGGGAAGTCGGACCACCGATTGTCTGTGGGCCAGTCCAGCCTACCGGAAACGTTGGTATCCAGCGCTGATGGTTACCTGTCAAAAGAGCAAACTGAATGTATCGACGTGCAAGAAGAGTCTGACACTGTACTCTGGGGACTTTACGCTAGTAAATCACCGGTAGTAACTGATGAGTTCGAGGCATACCTAGGTAATCCGCATCGGCCGTACCTAGGCGCGGGGCCATATCTAGGTGGTGCTGACGATACAGTTATGCGCGTCGGTGCCCGCGGAGAACCCCCGCTAGCACACATAATTCAACATTAGTCGCGATATTTTTCTGGGTGAACCAAATACCGTGTCACGGGTCCAACATAGAACATGGACATTTCGCGGAATGGGGTGTTTGACAAGGACGTCCAGACTAGGCACTGTTTCCAGGATCAACTATTCTGAATGCCATATTATGCAATAGTGGCCATGACGTTATGGATTCCATGATGATCATGGAGGATCCCTTAAAAGCGTGCCCACATCAACGGCAGCCGACATACGAAAGATAACCTTAGCCAAAAAGCTACCCCAGAATGGACCGGCGGGGGGTACCTGGCCGGAAGGATGTTACATAGCTCTAGTCTCCTATAGAGTTACGGTGTACGGGTTATTGCAAGAAGGCATTACCTTGTGCCTCGCGTAGCCTGCTAGACCAAACTCATCAACCAGCACGGTACGGCCGGTCTATCTTCATCAGCGCACCTCAAAGGAGAGCAGAGGCGGGTTGATGAGGCACGTACCGTTTAACTTTGAACGGAGTTTTCTTGTTTATACCTACAACGCAAGATGATCCAAAAGTCAGACCGTTCGTCATCGTCGTGCTACTTGGAAAAACATCGATTGGGATGTATTACAACCAAAACTCGCCACCGCGCACCCACCCTGCAGGGATATAAAATCAGGGAGCGTTTTTACTGCCAAAACGGCCTTGCGCCAGGCATTTCCGTATGGTGGTGAAATCCTTGGTATGCTCTCAATGATACCTTTGACGATCGTCCAAATCATTGACGGGATAATGTCCGCTCACCTATCCACAATAGTGCTGGAGTTCATAGGACAGATGAAAAGATGGTAGTCCCTTGAGTGTTGGGCACTAGTAACAAAAGAGTGCCAGCCTGACACAAGTCACGGAGTGGCCTGGCAAGGATTTAAACCAATTCACCATTGTTTCCCGATGGTAGACCGTCCGGCTTAGTAACCTTACCGCATGCCAAACTCCAACCGTGTCTGCGGAGTGTGTAGCGTTCGGGAGGATCATCTGACAACGGCCTGCTGTAATTACGAATTGCGACAATTGACTAAATATATAGACAAAGCCCATGAGTTACGCAACATCGTACAGGGTAAAGCTACAACTGGATTACGATTTTGTGATGGCTCAAAATCTATTTACATGAGACCTTTGAAGCAGAGCTATGAGCGTCCCAGAGTTCCACAATCATAAAACGACCATGAGTGAAATACGGGAGCACCTCCGCGCCGGGCATAGAACATCAAGTCAAACGATCATAGTACTAATACAACTAAGTATAATATTCTGTGCTGCTTTGACCCAAAAACCAAAGGGTCAGGTACAGGCCGCAGCCAGAAATGAATTAACCTTGTTAATTAGGGGGACCTACTTTTACAGCTACACGTTGCAGGGGTCCGCGCTGCCTGCTGTTCAAGACACTCAACTAAATATTCTGAAACTTCCGCCTATCACATTTTGAGTTGAATTGATCAAGTTTCCAGAAAGAGATTTAAAAATGCCAAGTAGACTCGATATAGATTATATCGGAGAGACATTCACTGACGCTCAGTATGGTAAAGTTTACACACAAGACATCGGGGCCGTCAGGAGGTCTCATCAGGGGTAATGATTAGGTGGACGCGGATAGCAGCTAACCTATGTTTATCGCTAAACGCAATGGCGTACGGCGATAGAGCACGGAGGGCGGACTATACCCCATCTATCGAAATCCCCCTTGCCAGAACAATGTTACCTCGCTTACGCGAAGAGAGGACAGTAGCTGATTTGAAGGCGAGAGGGCGAGCGACAGTTTGGTTTAAACTCGTACCGAGGTTTGCGCGGCCCATGGGTTCGTAGTGCGGAACTTTTAATATTGCCTAGATAGAGTCCCCCGGATTTACAGGGAACCGAAGCTCCAGCCATTTATAGCTAGCCCACCTCTGATAGACCTGATCACGTGATGCTTACTTGTCCGACTTAGATCCTGATGGTGAGCGTCCGATACGCATCACGGAAGATCGTGGCGTCTGTGAGCTGCGTTAACAAAAAGAACGTCGTCCTAGTGCGGAGCGCGAGGTATTAAACCAGCGGTCGGGGACTTGATATTGAAATCCGGGCTCACAATTTTGAACGCGCTAGACTTCAACGGCCTTTTATAAGTCGACCTGTGACGAATGAAATGCATAACAACCTCTTGTGTATGGAAGGAAAGGTACTGCGGAATAAATGTGAGCTTGCGAATTACTCGTGCTCTTTGCTAAATACGCAATTAAACGTGAGTAAACCCACAAATGATTGACGTTCGCTCGCGTTTCTGGCAGAGGCCCGGAGCGGGTAAGGGCTGCCATCGGGGAGTTGATAATGGTGGTAGGTACAATCGATCCACGACCAGGCGCCAGGCTGTGCTGTCCCGCCAGGAGTTACTGCAAAACCAGCATTAATTTCCTGTTGCATATTATAAGACCGACCCATGATACAGGGCTTTTAGTCAATATCCATTTACGGTGATGCTCATCTTTACAAGGCCTTAGGAGCCCAGGTTAACCGCGTTTTTCCTTAGGATGAAGCCAGATTGCGGCTTTACCGTCCTTTTCACTTTGACAGTCAGGCGGTCAGAGTGGCTGGTCCGGTTAGGCGGCTAGGAGTCTCCATGTGCAAGGAATACTGATATAACAGTAATGGCCAAGCGTGTCCTCCGAAATGGTATTTCATTACTCTCGCTTAACTAAAGATCATCGCGAATGGAAAGTTTCTACTGCAGTGAAACCGAAACATGGGTATGAATACGATACACAAGTTGGACCTGTTTCAGTTAACGTCATGCTACGAGGCGAGGTAAGATGTTGAGAAACATTTAGAAGTTGCCGCGTGTCGAGGTCTTTTACACAGAAGTGCATTACCTCCTTCGCCCAACCGCAAAGTGCGACTCTTACGTCAACTCGGATTTAGGACCCCTGTCTGTAAGGCGACTACCGTGCACCAACGAACGGGAATACATAACACCAAGCCACCAATGGCGGGGCACTCCTACGGTGCGATTCGAGTAGCGGTTGAAGGTTGATCATTGGGCAAGGATAGATACGAAGGATAATGTCGAGCTATATCCACGCCCGAACAAGTGCACTACCGTCTATGATTACACCGATTAGTCACCGAGCAGTTCTAGGCGCCAACCCGTTCCCCACATCTAAGAATCTGACGACCATGGTATCCATTTAACTCAGTACATGCGCCAAGCGCAACACCCTACCGTTTGTTGGTCATTCCTTTACGTAGACGCCCTAAACCAACCGATGGGCCAGGCCATAGAGTGTGATAGATGCCGAGCCGCCAAGCTTACATAACTTAATTTATAGAGAGACAGGAAGCTTTCATATGCTTACGTATATCGTATTAAGTGTTCGTATAGCAGTCAGCCAAGGGGACGAGAACCCCCATCACGTGAAACTCAAGGTCAAAGGGCGATAAATGCCATGTTACTTGCATGACCAGCATAGTCGGTGTATTCATACTCTGGCGATCTAATGTCCGAGGCTGGTGTCTACGTTACGTAACCTGGCGAGATCTTGAGACCTGTGCGTTCCGGGCTTATTAGTCGTTATCATAGAGAGCTGATGCACAGTACTAGCGGCCTGGGACGCGGAAACAGCACGTGGCTTGTGTGATATATTTCCGGCTTATAGTTTAAGATCCAGGGTCTCAAAGCGAGACACATCCTTATGAGTGGGCTCTTATCAACATACTCTTACGCTTCTAAATGCCTTCATAGGTATGACAGCTCGAGGCCCAGGCTACCCCCAGCAACGTCGCACAAACTATGAACATCACGGGGGCTCGTCAGCCTATGTCCTTGGCCACGCTCTCGACTGTGTCTTATATCAAATGTCCCACATACTTGGGTCGCCGCATCCATTACTGCGGGGAATACTTAAGGCAAGGCCATAGGCGTCGGTTCGAGGCGCCTATCTGGAGCTTTTTTCACCGGGTTTTTTGTTATTCCGTAATGCATATCAAATTAGTCGGTATCCGGCGAAAGAGTTTAGAGCACAGTTGAAGTTCGCAACGCGCCTCCATACATGGAGGTCATTTGGGAGAGTTAATGATTCGAGCTAAAATGCTGTGGCAATTAAGTATGCCACGGTTGCGCGACATGAGTACCTGCGCATAGTAGAACCGCATAAATTGGGGGGATAAACTTTCCAAGACCCCACTTGCGGTCCGCCCAACGCGCAGGGATTAGGATCGTAGGTTCGGGTTCACCTCGCATAAGGCGCCGATACTGGCGTGAGATGGATAACCTCGCTCCAATATAGACGGCAGAGTATGTCTGACCATAACTGTAGGGATCTGCATTTGCCCGCAGGTGATTTTCTCTGTGCTACAAATGATTTCGTAAGAACGTGTGGCCGTCTGGGTACAGACATCACACACAGGTTCTAACAGTGCGTATCCATTAGACCCCCCGCGATGCTATTACCATATATACGTAAGTTCACTAGTTAGGCTCGATTGATGGATAGGCAGAATTGGGGTCGATCATCCGTTCGTTATCGATCACTTTGCCTAGCGGGAACCATAACTCTGGTCGGTCTGATAGAACACCGCGTCATAGAATATTTCGCGGCAGAGGCTGTGGCCAGGATTTGTTGCCCATGGCGTGCAGTAGGGGGATGTTCCACATCATGCAACGTGCAGAATAATCAAGCGTCTAGTCCGTCGGTAACAGGTGTACGACAGAGCCAGAGCGAGACCCGAAGTTTTATCAGGATAAACTGCTATAAAACATGGATTATCGTTCTGGACCTGGCGGGTGCGATCCAGGACTATATATCACGAAATATCGAACCGGGACCGAGCTTTGGTGTGATGATTTGGATTGTTAACAGAATTTTGTCGCTACGCCCCGAAAAATACTGCTTTGACTAGGTAGAATATTGCAAACCGAAATACATACGGCACCTGGTTGGATTCGTTAGTATAACTTAGCCCATCTTCTCTTAAACATCTGGACGATGTAGCAGCGTGAGCCATGAGTTAGGGGGGTGCATGACAGTTCTGTAGTCCACTATGCAAGGGCGTAACTCGTTTACTAGACAATAACGCGTTCCCTAATACATGCATATACAATACGCGCGACGAGCGTGAAGCTGACTGTTCTTTTTTTACGCGTTCTACCGTGCACGTTGGATTGTGAAGCCGTTTAATCATGGGGCACCGTGAAAGTGGCTTGTGTATAAGTGTGTCCGCGCACGTAATACATGGGAGGATTTTCCAGTACAGGAGGCGCAAAGCCGAAATAAACTTATGTTAGTACTTCTAGTGCGCTCGATAGCCAGACGGGGCCACTGCATTCCAGGTGACGATTTCCCACCGCGCCAACAGTTTTTCCAAGCCATCCAGCCCCACTCCCGTTTGTGATATAAGCCTTAATCTGACGAATCGAGCAAAAGTGAATGATAGCGTCGTCAATCCGTTGAAACGCTGCGTTAATTAGAGAAGCATGGCTCGAAACTGTCGTTTTTGGTCGGGGCACTTGGCCGAAAGACGGGGGGATTCTGAATTCGAAAACCGAGATGCGGTGTTGCTGGTCTTCACCGGGATTCGTGCCAAGGACTCCGCTGAAGGACGATTTACTACTTACATGCTAGATGCCCGAAATTATTGTTACTTGGCCATTATATTGGACACCGCCTAGTGGTGCAGCCTCATAGACGTCGCAAAAGTTCTCTCCGCTATCCTTGATCCGTAGACCGGGAGCTGACGGCAGGTCTGTTAGATTGCGTGTTAGTATTATTGAAAACGCGAGCTTGTAAGTTAGCCACACCCATGATGAGGGTCGGGGAGGTCAGCTGGGTGCAACGTGATGCGATAATATCGTGAAGATGGCCCCATGACGTTGACACAAATGCTGGACCGATAGGCGCCCCTAGGACTCCGCGACGGATTTTTAGATCACTAGACGCCAATTACTAGGTTTCTCTTCGCAACTCCTAAGTCCTGCGGCCGCGTCAGAAGCCAGTTGTACTCGAATGCTGCCCATCCTCTGGTTGCACTAGATGTGACGCAAAAGAGTAAGTTTTGCAGAGATGGCCAGTTCTGATAACCCAAAGGTTCCGCTTCGCGCCAGCACATAATAAGTGGTCTGGTGAATTGATTGCTAAAGTCGCGTTCCATTTGTCGGGCGATTCTGCGCCGAACTTACGCTGGTAGATAACTAGAACTGGTGTCAACTTTCACGTTCGAGGGATCACCCACAATGTCAACCACGCGAGTAGCCCGGGGCTAGGCTGCTACCCTATTGGAAAAATATCCGTGACAGATGCGTAGCTGGGGGACTTTCAGATCCCGCTCGTACCAGAAGTAGGTTATTTGTGCCCGGGTAGATGACTTTTTGCCCGGACGCTGGCACCTTCAATGGAAGAGCCCCACCTGAGTACCGTGTTCTACTTCAAACTTTTGACACCTTGGTAATTTTATAATAAGCGGGAGGAGCATCTTCTAAACGACAGCATATCGATTACTACTGAGCTGTAGGTTCCCTACCCTCCTAAGGCAGCAACAGGATATGTGTGTACAGTTTGGCAACTTTCTTTCCAACATGTGACAGCAGGCCAACTGCTTACAGACTCTAAAGCGGGATATTAGGGCATCATATGTCGAAATAAAGACTCCGGTACTCTTCGTTCAAGACTAGGAGATACCGGGGAAAAGTCAGCAAATAGGGCAGGCATAGCGTAATCTTGAGAATCATCGGATTAAGCGGTAGTATGTTACATCGCAGGTAATCAGCTCAGGCCTACCGATCTGTGTTCACATAAATCGGATAGAACTTGACCTTAGGGCAATTTCTAGTACCGAGAAGTTTGGAATATATCTGCTATGATCGTAACGCCGAGTGCGGGGTCATTCATGACTTAGACGAAAAGGGTTCTCAAACGCAATAAAGTGTTCTATCCTAAGACAGACTTAACTCTCATTAGGCGTGGGATTCAGTATGGACCGGCCATCTCCGCGTGTTAATGAATAATGCCTTGTGTCATGACTAGCAATATGCGCAGTTAGGATGACTGTGTGCTTGGGCCTTATTAAGTCATCCTTAAGCTCTCCACGGCTGCCCAACGCGGCCCCGTGCCAACAGTGTAAGCTGGCCTGCATTCAGTCTCAGTAGTGGGGACGCGCTGTAAGTTTTGTACAGAGTATTCTTATAAACAAACGAATTGCGCACAAGACCACGATCCGGGGTAATGTCGTCTGTTCCGGATCGAATACAGGTACGTGTTTTCACACGTACCGTCTTTTATCGTGGATACGAATAACCCAAAGACCTGTTCAGGGTGTTACAACATTCGCGGCAATGGATTTTGTATGTGTCGGGCTACTAGTGCTAGGGTGCGTCTGGGGGATGAGTCTCACTCTTCCATGAAATAGGTTTTCATCACCTAACAGTGCATTAGCAGAAGTCAGCCCGTGCTAACTGACCTTAAAAGTCGCTGACGAAATCTTACAGGAAGCTGAGCTATGCGTGGGGGCAGAAAGAATCCCTCGCGGGAGACCACCACTGGTAGCAATCGGGGTCATGTAATAAAGTACCTATCGGCAGTAGCCTATGGGGTCAGCAACAAATCTAACTATTATCCTGGTCCATTAAGATTCAATGGGCGCTAGAGGTCAACCGTATCTCTTCCCCAGGAATCCTGGCTTCACACGCTGGACACCCTTGTTTATATGCCGGACCTTCTTGCATGGGGGCAACTAGCCGTATCCTAGTATTAGTCGTCTAGTTACGTGTGAGCACCAATAGCGGGTTTCAACGAGTCTGGAATTAGCTTTTAGGCAATTATCTAGGCGGTGTACGCTCGCGATGGGAATATCCCCTTAGTATTCAATCGGGCTTAAAATTCCCTTCACATATATGGCGCTTGCCCAATTTCCTACAGTCGCTTTTCGCTCAAGACGGCGAAAAATCAGTCATGAAACGGACGCATTCGAACACTAGTTCTTGAGTACGTTTACGAGCTCCCACTTGACATCAATGAAATTATGTAAGCGAAGATGCCGATTGGGGATACGACTTGTGTCTCAGGTTGTTGAGGAAACATTACTGTCTAATGCACGTTATACACCACAATCGCAACGTCGCTACGGAGCGTTGTCGACGCGATGGGCTCTCGGGAAGTCTCGACCTAATGTGTGTTGCATGGCCTTATCTGAACAGGTTTTCACTCCACTACTTCGCGTAAGGGTGGAACAGATCACTACCTCCCGGCCGCGGATCGCACTGAGGTAAAAGCATTCCCGCAGGCAGGTTCCTAACCTTCTTTACAGGCAGCCTTCGGTTCGGTCGTAAATCTATCTCTCCTAGCTGACCTTAGCGCGGAAGCCGATAACCAATAAGCTTCTAGAGCAGCGTAGGGCCACGCCTCTTTTCCACTCCGATACAGACGTTACTTGCGGACCATTCTGCAGGCATGGCCGATGCATATGGGTCGTGTTGAAGGGGATCTGGCCCCTGTAGAGATAAAAAGGGCTTCACCCCACGCGGTCGCTACGTTACCGTGGATTGTTCAGAACAGCAATTCTGGCAGAACCTACCAAGGTGTTTGCGCTCTCTGTAATATGCTGTGAATGGACGACCGTTCCGAAACTTAGTTTTTATTCGATCCGGTCAGCCTTATTCACAGTATGTGTTGTACTCACGAGTGCTTATCTCGACTACGTGCCGTCAATCGTTACTTCATCACTTATAAATTTCGGAATATAATGGCCTAGCAGGTAAGATTCGAGGCCATAACACCCGATCTCTCACCTCCGTGCGGTGCTGCGACCGATCCGGACGCATACCTGGGGAGAGGAACCTGTCCTAAGGTAAAAACCTCTAAGCTGCGATACTTTAAAATGAGACCGTTGTTGGTATCAACGCTACCTCTTCGTGCCATCTTTGTTATCGATGCGTGGCGACTTTGTATGGTCAACCTAGGGATATCCCGTTCCCGACAGCTCTGATCCAGGTCCTGGGACTATCGCCAAAGCATCACTGCTCGCTGCAATCGAATCTCAACTCAGCCAAGAGATCATCATACAGATCGGTTCAGCGCGAGTCTTTACCCAGCGGACGCGGTTTGAAGGCGTAGGTTTGAGACCAAGGAGTGTCACCTAAGATTAAGAGGCGACTAAACAATGTTAATTTTAGGTGTCTCTATCTACGGCCGGAGACACCCCTGGCTGGGTCTATATCCGCGACGTGAGCAGGCGAGGTCCGTTTGGCATCTCACCGCTCTCTCGTAGCCGATTCGGATTGCTAACACATGGCCAATTATGTCGGACTCTCGAGAGTGGTCCGGAGGCTCGAGGGCTTGTCCAGTCAAATCGTCTAACGCTTCACGGAACCGGCGATTAATACACTGAGATTAAGAGAGGTTGTCGAGCTTATTATGGCGGATGTGCCAAGACAACTGCAATGCGAGGACATGCTTGCGGGGCAGGACCGTAGGACGGTAGTCTCAAGCAAGTTCCGCTAAGTCTAAAGAATGCCCACTCGTCTGTGGACGCAGTATATCGGCTTTTCCCAAGCAGGCGAACATTTTCAACATTAAACCAACGAGTGTCCCTGTTATTACAACCCGCACCTTCCTCAAGGCGGCTCCGTACTACATCGCCCAAATACAGGTTCGTTTGGTAGGGATGCGGGTCCGTACCAGGTTTAGACCTTCCTGCCGACCGCTGTAGCTTTCGTGGTCTTAAAACAACAAGGTGGCGTCCATTACCTGCTGTGTTATGGTGCATAAAAGTCATGTAGTATTCGATAGGAATTCCTCCACTCTTTAAAGGGACTTTCATACGAGCGAACTGTCCAGTTTTCTCATGCTTTCGTCATCGGTGTAAACCCAAAGTCTCTCCTCCGGCCTTGTCCATGCGATTAAAGTGAATTACGATATTGCAGCTTAGTGGGTAGACTTCCACCGAAACATCTCGCTGCCACTTTATTGGTACGTGCTTCTTACATGCCACTTCTCCATGGCATCGGCGTGCAATACAAGGCGAGCGAAGTGATGTTTAAAACATGACCACATTTTCTAGAGGAACCCCCCGCATCTAGTTCTTGTCTTACGTTTTTAAAATGGAGGGAAGAAAAACAAAACGTTAAGGCTCTGTGACGTTTGCTTGTAACAAGCGGTCATTTGGTTTCTTCAGTGAGTGGGAGTTACCGTTAAATACAATGCATTTATTCACGTGTGTTGCCAAAATAAAAGGCTCTTAATTTTGTAGGACAGTCGCAAAAAACTTGCCAAGAAATATAAAGCTGTCATTGCAATGCTGTATTCTAGCCAATAGCAATGCCCCTTTTATTTATATTTAAAAAGTGTATTCCAGCCAGGTTTGCCTTTGTTTTAAAACAGCTTCTGACAAGTAAAGGAAACGACTTGTACATAAAACACTGCGGTTTGGTGTCCTGAGGCACATGGCGTGTGCTCTATATGCTCTGCTTAAAAAAAAATCTTAGCCAGAGGGCTTTAACTCACGGTGTACACCACTAACGTACCATTTTTTCATTCACTCCATTTATTAGCATAGCGGTAAATTGATACATTTACAGTCTTTAAAAAACAGATTAACAATTTCCCCTCGACATTGCAAACCCATCTAGAAAACTTGGATTTTTTTTTTGGTTTCAGGGACAGGAGGGGAAAATAAAAAAAACAAGTGCTTGTGTCTGGCAGCAGACAACAAACACGAAAAAAGTGCAAGCGTGGCCCGGCAAAATTGATTTCGTGTCGGGACAAAAGTGGTGCAGTTGTCCCTACATGTTTTTAAGCACTATCCTTGGAGGGACACGCGTGCTTGGAGAGAGAGAGAGAGAGTGCATGACATGATGATTTTACACGGCAACAGTGATGTATTGGCAATACTTGGCTTCTTCTTTTTTCTCTCTGCCGAAAAAAAAAACCTCCTGGGATGAGAAATAAAAAATGGCAAAGAGGTTCCGAGGCATTGCCCCCCCCCCCACCGCTACACCCCCCCCCCTGCCCCCCGCCCCCCGACTGCCAGAGAACCAACACAAGTTTGCTTTCTGCGTGCTTCACCAGTATTTTGTCCTCAGCATTTGTTACCGCCACGACGACGCCGCAGGAAGCCCCGTTTTCCTGTGGCTCACCCCATTACTTGTGGGGCCCTGGGGGGATGGGCTGATCGGTCATTAAATGTTGATGACATCGCACACTTCCCTGGCCTTTGTCGCTGGAAAATCGCCGTGCAATGAGACACTGCGCGTCGCGGAATTGTCAAACATTCGCGCGACTGCTGCGTTTTGCTTTCATTGAATCTCTCGATATTCACAACGACAACAAAACACTTTTTTTTTTGCCTCGGTGCATTTGCTGGGCATCGTGAGGTGTTGACAGTTGCTTATTTATATCCTTGTTTTAAATCTGCTGGCATTATTATGGACGCGGCAATAACGCAGGTTTAGCCAGAGGTGAGCGGGGCTCTCTGCGTGATGATGATGCGTTAACAGATTTGCGTATTCTTTTATTCTCTCACCCCGTACAACGTCATGTAAATGGTGAGGCCCTGCAATGCATTGCTCATTGCCACCGCTAATCGGAACGAATTGCGTTCGAGAGGGTACTCCAGAGATGCCCCCATCTAGGTGGGTGTTCAGCCTGCTCTTCTTCAACCGTGGCTGGTCAGACATTTCGCAAGAGGTCGACGTATCCACACTCTTCACTCCCCTCCACCATCACACGCGACCCCCGCCGATCGACAGAATGCAGCGAACCGATTTATACCCGCGGTTTTTGAACTGGAGGAGGACGGATTTAAGAACACGAGCCCTTTGTTTCAACTGCCCGACCGGGAGGTCAAATCAAACCGGTGACCTTCTGGATTGCAGCTCCAGTTTTGTTGACCTTTACAACCACCAAAGCATCTCCGTATCATGTAAACCAAATCACGTATATACGACGCACGACAATAAAACCTACGGTCCACTTGTATTATCATTGTATCGATTCTTTTTTTATATATATGCGCACGAACATCTCCAACCACTCCCTTTGAGACGAACAGTGAAAGCCTGTGTAAGCTGTTCTGATGCTGTGGTGGGAGCGCACAACTAAAGCAATCTAACTTCCCCTACACTTTAATAGTATTCCCTTGGTTATTTACTTGTACTTACACATGCTCCAGATTTCGAGTTAAAAACAAAAATAAAAACCCGAAGCTGTGATATGTCAGTGCAAAGTTTGTTGAGCTCCCCGATGAGATTTAAGGTCTCCATCAAGGTGCATCATGCAAGCCTGACGGAGTACGCCCTGGACAGTCGACACGAGTTTGCTTTCTGCCTTAATTTACAAGATGTATGCTATTTGTCCTTGCTGGGTCCACTTGGAGCACAGGTTTATGGAGCGCTCCATAGCCATTAACGATGCTTCTGGGCAAGCAGTGTTTTGCAATGAAATTTTGATGTCCCGCAGCACCTGGGTCTGACCTGCTTGATCAGATGGACCACAGATGCAGTCTCACCGGGGCATGGAATAACTAAGCCGGAAGGTGATTAGCGTGCTCAGAACCAGCCCGAGCCACCCCTGATTCTCCTTTCATCAATTAAACACGAGCATGGCGGATGTGCAGTGCCATTCGTAATAAAAAAAAAGTTTGGCATCAGGGGGCTGAAATTGGTGAGCAAGAGAGGGGGGAAAATACACTCTAGAAAAGTTTTTGGAATATCTGCCGCGGCGCAGAGGCGAGATCACGTTCCTATGTTTGCGAGGTGTAAAATAATGTAATGTTATGAACTGCGAACATAATTAGACACCACGGAGATATATGAGCTGATTGCTCTAGTCTTTCGTGACTTAAAGCTTTCATGACTGCAGGAATTCATATTTTTTTGGGTCTTTCAGTAAAGTCACGGAGATACGTTCAAAGAAACGAACAAAAGACTACGACGTTTCGATCACAACACAAGCGATCGTCATCAGGAAAAGGGGGGTTAGCTTCTGCGCTTGTGTTGCGATCGAAACGTCGTAGTTTTTTGTTATTTCTTTGCACCTATCTACGTGACTTTACCGAAAGATCCAAAGACTACTATTCTTTCGTGCTAATTTTAAATAGCTATTGGCAATGTGAAACATCGTCCAATCATATGTTCTAAAAAATACAGTTGTCATAACTTGTACTTTATTAATAACCAAGTCATATATGCTTTATTAATAACCAAGTCATATATGCTTTATTAATAACCAAGTCCATTGACAAAAATTGCAAAAGGGAACCTCGGAAAATGTTACATACATTTTTCTCCTGACACAGCACGATTGTATATACCAAACAGAAATTCCACAATAGTGTAATTATATACATTTGAAGGGAGGAGTGGTCGCGCAGTGTTTAGACCACCGCGCTACGGACCTTGACCCCGTCGTTGATATTTGAGCTCCTCCTGTGCCTCTCTTTCACAAAACTAAACTAAAAACTATTGAACCATTTTTTGTTTGACCAGGTAATGCCCACTGAGCTATATGGCTCTTTTTCAGAAGCAACCCGGCTATCACAAAGCATAACTCAGCGAAGTGGCTTATCTCGTGGAAATGTATAGCAGCCAACTACTCGAATCGCATGTGGAGGGAAAAAGCAGAGAACCAGGGGGGGGGAAACACGTGACCACGGGGAGAGAGACATGCAAACTGCAAATATGCATACTTACCAGCATGGTGAAGTATGCATAATCAACGTTTTTGGGTTTAGATCGCGTTTATTTATAAATGTGTCGTAACCCTCCACCACCCGACACGGTGGGGTACGACCAGTGGCGGCTGGTGATATTTATTTTTGGGGGGCGCATTTTTTTATTTTATTGAGGGGGGCAAATAAATATAAAGCAGTACCAAAAACCATTTTGACTACTTGAATATAAATTTTGATGATCTTTATTTACATTTCAGACCAAAAGAAGTACCAAAAAGCATGTTTCCTACTTGAACATAAATGTTTCTCTTTTATATACATTTCAGACCAAAGTACCAAAAAGCATGTTTCCTACTTGAACATAAATGTTTCTCTTTTATATACATTTCAGACCAAAGTACCAAAAAGCATGTTTCCTACTTGAACATAAAAACGTTAGTTTCATGCTATTATCAATATGGCTGCGGCTACTTTCATGACGTTTGCATTTGTCAGAGAGATGTTTGAGGTCTCTTACCCCGTCGTTGTCCACAAAACTTCAGTGCCGACACTTTGAAATAAAAGACAGGGAAAACAAAAAAGAGAATTGCTAACATCACATCCAGCCAGCCACCTCCGTTTCTCATAACAAGCGCGGGTGAAGCTTCGTGTGTAGCTTCGTCCTCTGTCACTGGCCTGCTGCTGGATTTGTAAATCGGGTTGGTCCGGTCCGAGATCCTTTATCTTTTTTATTTCTTCCAGCGAAAGCCTTGTGAAAGGGTTTTTTTGTAAATAAATTACAGAATTTGGATGAACTGCTGCCATTGTTTACACAAAAAATTTGATCAGCCTAGCAAGTGTCAAAGTGGTGTCGCCTCGCACTCGCAGTAGTGGCCTACAGCGTAAATTTGAATGACAGGTGACGAGAACCAATCAGATTGGATAAAATAACATGTATCCAATTCTGATTGGCCAGGGACGCAACGACTTGCGCCCCGAGGAAATCTTTCAGAAACCAATTAGAGACCAGCTTCAGGTCACATGCTGTCCGAAAATGTAAAGTCTCACATAGACATCCATTTGTCCGGCCCCCGCATAAAACACATTGAAAAACATAGAAAATAGTTGACCGATTAAAGCCAGTTTTTATTAAATGCTGATGCTTTTCTTACTACCAGCCGGCACATCGTATGAAAAAAATATTTTATTTATGTATTTTTATATAAATTTTGTATATGTATATTTCTGAATATTGATGGGGGCGGCGCCCCTGCGCCCTCTATTGACGAGCCGCCACTGGTTACGACACATTTATAAATAAACGCGATCTAAACCCAAAAACGTTGATTATGAATAACATTGGTCGCGAAAGCCTACGTGTTAAACTGATGGTGAAGTATGGTCAAACAACCCCCATAACTGACATGGCATCATGAACAGCTATTCTCCTAGTTGTAGTTTGGTAAAGGGATGAAATTAATGTTAAATGAAAACACCGATTATTTACATCATGACTTACCGTTTTTGAAGTGCATATATTATACAGAGTAATATAGGTGCATTATCTGATTTAAAGTAACTCCGCAACTTTACATGTGTAAAACAGCCTATATTATGGTGTACGGTATAATCTGTTGAAAATTTGTTCAAATATCTCCGGATGTAAAATACACTTTAAAAAATGCACAATCGCCCTGAGGCCTAAAGCACCTTACAGGGAATTTTGTGCAAAAAAAGTTTTTCTTTATCACTTTAAAGTGCTCTTCTGTCCTACCAATATCACAGGGAGAAGAAGAGGAGGCACCCAGTTGGTCTGAGGGCACCCACGGAATGCCAGCCCACTAAGAGCAGCCCTTGGGTGTTTTGGAACTCTGATTAATTCCGGATGAGATTCCCAGCGGCGGAGGCACACATGGGGATAGGAAGCAGCGCAAACTTGCTATTGCTGTGGCTATGTCCCGAGTTCAAATACGACTCCAAGCAGATGAATATTTGATTATTTCTATGAAGACGTTTACCCACGTGTACTGCCCATTAAACATTAACATTGCTTTTCTTTTCCATGAAAGCTACGGTGCTGCTAGCTCTAAGCATTTTTTTTTTTACTTTATGTTTAGACCTTTGCAAAGAAAGCAAAAAAAAATAAAATCAGTTACGCGTGCGATGCTATTGACCAAGTGTCGTACGATATTCGACTCAATGTGCAATGTGGTTTAATTGTGGAAATGCAATGGTGGAAAAAAATCCGGGAAACATTGATATCAGGTCAAGGCATTACACGAGCATGCATAGCGAATTCACTTACTGGTGCCGGCAGTTGTGCACCTCTGATTAGCACGGTTGGTTACGTACGGTGCAAAAGAAGTACAAATGCAATAATTGTTTGTGAAGAGACCAACTTATTCCTGACTTAGTGTTCGTCTCCGGTCTACACAGGAGTGGCCACTCACACAGCTCTGTCCACAGATCTCCTTCTATAATTGACTTGAGGCTTGCGAAAATAACTGTTATGCTGTAAAAAATGTATCAAAGCCTCCTACCCCCAAGAAATTGGAAATTTGTGAAGTTTATCACCCACAAAGCAATAATTTCCCTTTGATACATGCAAATTACACATATTGAATTTGCCTCATGCTGTGCTTCAGCATTGCGTTGCTTTTTACAAAGATAGCTGGAGCCATTAAGAGGATTTATCTCTCCACGTGTGCATGGGCATCACAGAACTTACTGCTTAATATTTCAGGAGATAAATCTCCGAAATGAGATTGCCTTTACCGCCAATAAAATTTACAGCATCCAAGTCAGTAGACAGATCATGCAAGGTATTTTAACCATATGGTGAACCATGCAAATACCAGGTATACGCTACAGGTAATGGATATGAATGTTAAATTGCCCTCGTAAATCAATAAAGGGGAAAAAATTAAGGTGGGTTTACCACTTCCATTAATGCGTGGCCAGTTTTGCTGTAAACATCTGCTGGAGGGATTTGTGCTTTGTTTTTTGTCAAGATAAAAAACAAAAGCAACTTTTAAGTGCAGAAAGGAGACCATATTGCCTTCTAAACAGCTGGCCCATTGCAAAGCAAATGATTCACAGCTAATTTAGAATCATTCGTGGTGCAGTGCGTAGAGCAGGAGAGCCTGCCTTTACTTTGGCAAAAAAAGAATCCCCAACAAACATTATAAAAGCATTATCACCAGCTTGAATCACTACAGCTGAGATAAAAGCCAGAAACACTTTATTAATTTGCTGTTTCGGGTTGCATTTGACGATACATGTCGGGATAGCCGAGAATGAATCGTAGGATGATGTGCCGTGCGTGGACGAAAGCTTACATCAATTTTTATTTGGAAAATTATTGATTTAGAAAATATGGGTTTTTACAATGAAAGTTATTTCCACGCTGCAGTCCTTCTAACAGGGCTCCACTGCACTTACGATGGATGTTAATTTATGTCCACAATCTATACCACAACAAAGAAAGAGGTGGCACAAAAGGTAAAGGTTGCGGTCTTGAAATGTCTTCTTCACATCACTGCGAGCAGAAGTATTTCCACGAATCGAAGCTCTAGAGAACCCCTCTAGAAGAGGGTATTTGGCCTACTCTTCCATATTGCCCAGATGTCTTGTAATATGTGGGAGTACCCACCCTTTACCCAACCACAAACAACATGCCAATCGACTATAGCTTACCCATTTATACTGTTGGGTGGACAGATAAAAAAAATGTGCACCAATTTTTCAACTGCCACGTCTGGAGATTGAACCAGCAACCTCTGGATTGCAAGTCCAGTGTGCTAAGCCAATTATACCGTGACAGCAACCCATTGCATGACGGTGCTACAATGAATTAAGAATGGACCTAAAATATATTTTATTCTGTACACTCGAGATGGGCTTAATCTTACAGAAGCTTAATATTTTGAAGATCATCTAAGCAGCTGCTTTGGTTTTTTTTTGCGAATGTGTTTACGTGACATTACTGGGAGCGCTCATGTTAGAAAGCTGCTTGCGTGCACTACGAATGTAGTTCTAAAGTAAACAGCTGGTACTACTTAAGATTCAATTCTGTTCCCCATCACGACATCTTTGTAATTTGGCGAAAACTGAGGCATTCAATAAAACCGCCGATAATTCATTGGCTGTACAGCGGGCGAAACATCGTCGTTTGAATTCAAACTCTCTAACAATTCACCGACGAGACAATTTGGCAACTGGCGCAAATTCTTCGTGGAAAGTGAAAAGCTCGCAATGTCTGCGTTTTCTTTCTTTACAATGTGCTACTAAAGAGACATCGGTGTTATTGCTACGTCCACGTTGTCACTGGGTGAGTGAATGATTTGAATGCACTGCAAACACTGGAATCCATGTACTTTATTCTTGGCACACACAAATAAATTATTAAATATTGATTTCAAAGAGCACTTGGCATCAGAGCTCCCAATTACGTTCGGACTAAGCATATGTTTAATAACTGTTCCAGGAAACAAACCTTAAATGAAGTGCACGCACTGTATAATTGAAACGGAATTTAAGAACACGTTGCCAAAAAAAACGACGTTCAAAAAGTAAATAACGATAGCTATAGTCTACATCCCTTTGTCAATATCCTGCTGGAGACTTTTCCCACACCTTTTGGTCACCATACTTGACCACGTTGGTCACTGCAAGTTTGTCAGGGGCTAGGTTCGGGGGGTGGGGGGGGGGCGATGGCCAGAAGCAGTTCAGATATCACTTGCAACTGCCGTCAGCCATAACCGAATATCGAACTTATATATTGGCTTAAAGCTTTCGTGACTGCAGGAATACGTACATATTCTATGGGTCTTGCGGTAAAGCCACGTAGAAAAAAAATATATCACGTTTCGATCGCAACACAGGCAATCGTCCTCTCTCACCTGAAGACGATTGCTTGTGTTGCGATCGAAACGTCGTGATATTTTTTATTATTTTTCTATCTACGTGGCTTTAGCGAAAGACCCATAAAATATCGAACTTATGTCACCGGAGTTCATTGTGCAGAGTACCTTACCACTGCACCACCATATATAGGTGAGCCATTTTAGGCAACAGAATATCTCCCCGAAACATGTCGGGCCTTATTATTTTTTCTAAAACTCGGTTTCCTTAATAGTCGGACATAACACTTGGTGAGTCACACTAACCGCTGCCTATACATTCAACTCGTACACAGTTTCTAACACTTTCAAACTAGAAAGAAAGGAGGAAGAAGAATAAAAAACAACCATCTTTTTTCAGGGTCAATGAACATCACAAAGGTTAACAAGAAGAGAAAAAAAAGACGAGGTACACTTTGGACATGCTCTAGAGACACTGCCGGGACTGGAGAGCTGTCAAAATCCTTGCCAGGCATCAAGATGAGTCTGACCACGAGCCTCCCTGCCGCCGTCTTCTGCTGGTGAGTTTAAGTGGAGGAATGGACACGGTGTGGACGGGCAAGGATTGGAATGTCTCTTGCCCCGAGCTGCAGCCCCTGAAAGTAGAGTCCCCCCGTGGGCCTCAGCGTGTCGGTGTTCGTTCCGAGGCTGCTGGCAAGAGCTAGCCAGGGTGTTGGTTTTTTTCTTCTTCCTCCTTCTCCCCCTCAAAAAACATTTTTTTACTACCAGCACACACGTGCGCACACACACACACGCGCGCATAACAACGATCGCCCGTATAGCCCTAACAGCATTTTGGGGCAAGTGCTGTGAGAGAGTAACACCTACAAATGGGCGGCACGTCACACGAAAGCTGTGGGTGCCAGCACACGCCCGGCCGCCTTTGTCTCCATATTTACGACGTTTACACACCTTACCAGGTATCATTTGAGTTATCGTGAATCTGCAGGTCATGTGTGGTGGGGTAAAGCGTGAGTACTTCCACCTCTTTCAAGACATCTGGCCAGTGATGAAGAGTAGGCCAAATGCCCTCTTAAACTGGGCTCTCTAGAACTCCCTCTAACGGAGGCGCTTCTGCTGGCAGCAGCATGAGCAGGAAAATTCAGGCTTGCACCTTTACCGTTTAACTTTTTACTTTGCTCGTCTTTGAAATGAAATCTGACAGTCCTTTTGGGTGCCTCGCTGACTACTGGAGGGTCGCCATCATCCTTGAACTCCAAACGAGACGAGTGCAAAAGAAACCTGCTCTCTCTCTCTCTCTCGTCTTGGCTGCCAAGACAAATACAATATTGCATTAGCCCTATTTTCATTTAAGAAATAGGTTTGAAAATATTTGGCTCCAATTTTCTTTAACTTGGAGCATACGCTATCGTGTTAATCACGATTTAGTCAACTTCTGAATGGCGAGATGTGTTTAAAATTTTTTAACGAAAATAGATTCTTTGAGCATTTGGACTGGAAGCTAGAAAGGAAGCAATTGCAAAGGTCACGATGTATTATTAGGGTTCAAACATCCAGCGTGTAAGAGGAGTCTAACCATTAACAACAGGAGAGATGGTGAACTCTGGGTAACCTTTACACATTTACGCTCTAAATTGCGTGTTCATTGTGCAATTAGAATGCACAAATTCGACGTGTAGGTATGCGTAAGTATAGACGTGCATAATGTAACCCATATAGTGCGGTACAGTTATACAAAATAAACAGATAAAGAAACAGATAAGAAGCAAACATTAAATGTAAAAAAATACGAATGAAAGGAACTTTTTTGTTGTTGTTTAAAAAGTTGGTTGATTTTATCCTGGGCCAAAGTAAAATAAGACCTTAGAATAATACGTATAATATGTATAGATTGCAGAGTACAAGGACACGTTCTCCAATCTGGCTTCAAACACGAATGTTTATGTGTGTGCACAATGGCCTGCATTGTATTTACAGGTTGTTTAGCATTATATATTGTACTTTTGTTTTTATAAAGAAGTACGTGCTATAAAGAAGGACCATTGTGCAAAATGTCACCTTTTTATTTTACCTTTAAGGGCTGGATCGCTGGTGAAAATTTCGACGGGTTTTTTTGTTATGGTGAAGTAAATGTCATTTGTTGAAATAATATGTGAAATATGCGGTGTATTTTAGCACGTTTTGCTGGAATGTTCTTCCTGCTTTCTTGATCTTGATTGGCGACAGTAAAAAATAATGTACAATTACCAATGAGTGCTATCGTAGAGTTGGTTAAATATTAAACGCAATGGATTTATACATGTATATATATTCAAAACAGGAATTGATTATGGTTATATTCCATTTAAGGATCTCAGACACGCCGCAGCTCGAGATCTTTCAGCATTTATGAATAGTTTATGTAGGCTTTATGAAAAAAATAATTTATTAATAAATAAATAAGCGCGCGTGTGTGCTTATTAACACAGCTCCAGCCTGAGAAACGCTGCATGAGACTTATTTTTAAGCGGAAAAAATTCACACCAGCGCGCTCCCCAATGGTCGCTCCTCCGTGTGTGGAAGTGAGCGGGAGAGCCAAAGTTTATAGCGCTCCCCGCAGTGCCCCTGTAATGTACATGTTCTCCTAATCTGTTTGAGTATATCAGGCCAGCAGGGGTAGCAATGCTACTGCCGTGCTTTCTCATCGTGCCCTTTAATCACGGTGCCAACCAAGCCACACGCGTGTATAGAGACGCAGGGTTCTACTGACACACCTTATGATTTTCAGCTATTTATTTATTTTCCTACTAAGCTCCAATATTTTAAATTATTCATTTACTTTCTTGTTTTTATGCCCCCCTCCCTCCTCCCCCCCCCCCATAACTTTTGGGGAGCGATTTAGCAACGAGGAATTGGTACGATGTTGTGATGAGCTGCTGCTAACATATGTGATGTGTCATGTAATTATTGGCGTTGTGCCAGGATTTGTTTGCATGTCATCATAATGATAATGATCATTTGCAGCTCTTTAACAATCCACGAGTCGATCATGGTTTCCTCAGGCAATGCCAGTCCTGGGGCTTGTTTGACTATACTTGTGTGGCCCCTACTAGTTTTGTAAGGTGTGAGACACCACAGTGCTGGACTGATGGAATGGCACTATTGAATAAAACCGTATTTACGTCGATGCTGAATGTAATTTAAAGAAAACTCACGGCCCGTTGTCAATCAATCCACCGTTGTATTAAGGCCTCCCGCAAACACTGCGCCAGTCGGGAGTTGTTTGGTCATACTTCCCCATGCTGGTCAATGCAAGGCCCACCGTGACTGCTTCAGACAACGTTCACCCGCTGCTGTTGGCTGTGACCGGGATGCAAACTTGGGTCGCCTGGTTCAAGGCACAGTGCGCAAACCACTGAACCACCTGCATTTGCATACCGCGTGAATATTTTTTTTTTTAATGAAAGCAAGTAAACAGTAATTAAAGTGACAGTGTCAACTGAATTTCAATTTGTGTTAATGGTCGTCATTTGTGGATTTTAAACGCTATTAATAAACTTGATATTTACGAGGATTTTCACGGTCATTTCATAAATAACAAGCACTTTCACGATCGCTTTTCTGTGTATATATGTACGGTATGTGAATATATGTTTATGAGATCTAACACAACATGTGCTAACACGGGAAAGGTGTTTGCCTGCGTGATGTGCCATTTCTGTTTGCATTGGACCAAAAACCACACGTTTACTCCAGCTCGACAGTGCACACCAATTGAATAAAAGCAGTGAAATGCCTTTGGCAAGTTGACTTGCGGGTCACTCTCGTTGACCCAAATTAAAATTTGGCTGTCATTTTAACACAGACGTGTACATGTATAGTTGCAGTAAATTACTAAGCTGGGACCATCAGCTTAGAATACTTGAGAATGCAGTTTAATCATGGGTGGCTAACCACATTCACTGGGAAGACAAAGGCGGCTCGGCATGGTACTAGCGACCCACTGCCTCGTGTGGTGTTTCCGGCCTTCATATGTGCTCGCTAACAGCACTTGCACCTAGCGTCTGTTCAGGCTATACGGGGATCTTTGTCTTTTTATTACCTATATATAACCTATTTTTCGATTTAAAGCTTTCGTGACTGCAGGGATTCATCTTCTCGGTTCTTTCGGTAAAGTCACGTAGAATGGAAAAAATAAAAATAATAAAATAAAACATAATAAAATAATTCTCACGACGTTTCGGCCACAACGCAACCTGATGACGGCTGCTTGCGTTGTGGCCGAAACGTCGTGAGAATCATTTTATTATGTTTTATTTTATTATTTTTATTGTTTCCAATCTACGTGACTTTACCGAAAGAACCAAGAAGATATAACCTATTTGCGTGTCTTTGTGCAGTAATGTATTATATTTACAAGAGGGAAGAACATTTGTTTTGGAAATGTGGCTTGAAGACATACGCACAGTCAGCATTCCACAGGAATTTCCTATTTCGAAATGTGGTCGCACCTAATTGCAACGTTCTTATGATTTTCATTCCTGAGGAAAGAGTCTATCCACTCTCAGCAAAAATCCCTCCAGTTGCCTCTCAAACCACTTTTCCACAAGCATTTTTGAGAGAAAAAATTATTCGCCACAAATCCAGTAGCATGGAGTTAAGGTTGGAGGCTTGTCAACAGATACAGTACGGGCCTCTTTGGGGCCAGGTTTGGCCTGTAGAGTGGCTGGCTTGTTGAGCAATTCACACCCCACTCCCATGAATATCAATCGAGGAAACGTGGGCCTTAAAAACAAGATAAATGTCATGCAAGAATAAAACAATAATAATAGTAGTGTACGGTTCTTTGTCAGTACATTTGTGGATGAAGACCCCTCCATTTTCGTGTCAGTAGTGGGGATTGTTTGACCATACTTCGCCACGTGGCTCAGTGTGAGTGGTGGGTGAAGGGGTGGGCACTGAGACCCAAAGTGTACCTCACATGGCACAAGTGCCCTGGTGATGTCACCGCCACTTAGTGGTGAACGGCAGTTATGTTATATTTTCTGGGTATTTCGGCAAAGTCACGTTAGACAAGTTCAAAGAAAATAACAAAAAACTACGACGTTTCGATCACAACACAAGCGATCGTCATCAGGAGGAAAAAAGAGGGGAAATCTGCTGAGGCAGACTGTTTTAAAGGTTTAAAATGGGTGTAGCCCAAGGGTCATAAACAAAGTGGGCGGGGTTAGTGATGTTAATGTGAGATCGGTCCTACATTAACATGCTAATCTATCACGTTAACATAGCCACCTCCATGACCTCGTGGAGGCCGCTATCCGATCTTATTTAACACGTAGCAGGCTTTCGTGACCAATATCATCCATAATATAGGTTTTTGGGTTAAATCGTGTAAATATATAAATGTGTCATTAAAACCCGCCACCACCCGACACAGCCAACTAGTAAGGGTTGTCACGTAAACAGAACATGCCAATTCGAATTGGTTATAATGACACATTTATATATTTACGCGATCTAACCCAAAAACCTCGATTAAGGATCCGATCTTAAATTCACATGCTGATTTCTCATATTAACATCACTAGCCCTGCCCAATTCGTTTATGACCCTTGGGCTACACCCATTTCAAACCTTTAAAACAGTCTGCCTCAGCAGCTGTCCCCTCTTTTTTCCTCCTGATGACGACTGCTTGTGTTGTGATCGAAACGTCGTAGTGTTTTATGTTATTTTCTTTGAACCTGTCGACGTGACTTTGCCGAAAGACCCAGAGAATATGAATTCCTGCAGTTACGAAAGCTTTTAGTCAAGATTTATGTTATGTTACTGAGACCCAATTTAGATATCATTCACTGCTGATGCTAGCCCTCTCCGGGAATCAAACTCAGGTTTGCCGAGATACATTTTGCAGTGCACAAACCACGGAACAACAATATCGGAGGCTTCTGTAGGTAACACATTACGTTAGCTAAATATTTTTCCTGGCCTTTTTGTCCAAAGGGCTTTCTGTAAATGCGGACACAATGCTGTGCAAGTCAATAGAAATGCATTCGTAAAAGCAGATAATAAATTATCAAACTTTTCCTTTGAATTCCGTGATCCACGGTGAATCAAAGTTTCATCGCAGCCTTGAAGCAAAATGGTTGTTGAGGGCTCAGCACTGGAAAAAAAGTTCCCCTCAACTAAAGCTGCTGGCAGCAATGACCATCACACGTTCTCTCATGAAGGGGACTCATGCAGGATAGATATCTTATGATAAAAGTTTAATGCGGGATTATACAAATTAAAAAAAACACTTCATTTATGTTTACATTATTTTCTTTAAAATCCTGGACCACCTTTATTATTATTATTATTCTCATAACTTGCACCTCATTCAGAAGAATAATTTGAGAACAGACTGCTTGAAAAAATCACCAAAACATTGCGTCATATTTCAATTGTTTGCTGTGGTGTAACGTTTAGTATACACAACTAGCAATCCGACGATCTACTGGTGTAGCAGTTAAAACAATACCAAACTGTCTTTAATCCCACCCGTTTTTGTCCACTGAGCAGTGTGATGGGTAAAGCGTTGGCGCTCCCACCACTAGCAGGATGTCGAGTGGAAGAGTAGACCAAGGTATCCTCCAGTGGAGGCTCTTAAGAGTCCTCTCTTCTAGAGGCTTGTCTGCCAGCAGTGTTGTGAGCAAAAAATTGCGGGGCTGTTTTTTGACCTGACCTTTTCACCCTCTCTTAAATTTACCCTAACCTTTGATTCTGCGGCACACGTAGGAGAAATGGCCCCAAATAGGCACCTTGCATTCACACATTTGTTTTGTGAGGGCAACCTATTTGTTTTTGGTCATAAATGTTACCCGGAGGAAACTATGTGATACAAAGCAACCAGTTTGAATTGTGTTTCCTGTTTTGTAGTCTGCAACAATGCACCTTAAAAATTAACATGCAATTAGCAGCACACACCGATCATTGATATGAATAGCATCTATTTAAAAAAATGATTTTTAAAAATCTCAATAACATACCAATGTTTATCTTAGAATCTTTTTATTAAAACTATATTTTTACCACCCCACGTACATATACTGTGCATGTAAAATATATATTAGATCGTGTGTTCAGTTCCATATAGTACACAAATACGATATACATTAAGATGACGTTATATACATTATGCTAAATTACTTTTACAGATAACACAATCATGCATTATACATAGCAATCACAAACGCATTTATCCATGCACATATAGCGATCCATAAACCACAGTCGTCTGTTCGACAACCCACATTTTATTACAGTTTATTGTATATGGTAAGATACTACGAACATTTAAGAAGCAAAAAACACGCGAAGAATTTGTATTTTATTGTAGCAATACACATATGGAGAGCTAAGGGCATCTTGCAGCTACACCTGTGGGTATCCATGATTCATCAAACACAGAGGTGATCTCTATTCAAACCAAAACAATAAAGATATGGAATAACATCACAACAGTATCGCAGTGGAGGAAGCTTTATTAAATGTTAATAATCAATTACACACTCACATAGAGTCTGAAACCTAAAAATGCATCGCTCTAATATAGTTCGAACAATGTAAAATGCTTGTCATGTAAAATAACAATATTCTTTGAGAAAACTCCAACCATTTTAGAAGCCGTTCCTTTGTGTTCACCAAGGTCAGTATAAATTCACTGGAGGGACACGTGAGCGCACACACTCACACAGGCCGAACCTTCGGTCACTCCTCCTCGGCTCGCTGTGAACCTAACAGAAACAGAAGTGTACATTTTCCCTAAAACAGCATTGGGACACCAAATCAGTGGAAAACACTAACCTCAGTGTGCAGGACAAAAGCATTTTCATGACACCGGTTAAATATTTAATTAATCTGTAAATGTGCAAGGGCTACGCCGTGGTGATGACTCTGCTGACCTTGCATAAATACATTGAGTGGCAAACCAAAGGTGTTCAACTTTATGGACTTATGGCCGGCCTTTTTTTGGGGGGGGGCAGTCCAGGCGGCAGAGCACTGTGCATACAGAGAACTGCTGGACCGCAAGGGACCCATGCCTTGATCAATATTTCGTCACGAACGCGGAGACTTTGAAGAGTTTTCGGGCAGGCTGTCAGCGATCCAATACTCGAGCCCAGCCGTTAATTTTGGTGGCGATGAAATGTCGCAAATATGTCGGCTTCATGATCATCTTCATTAAAATGCCAGATGTCTGTCCAGTATTTGGAAGTGCTGTGAGGTTGTTTGCTTATTTATTTAATTGACTGATATATATCGACACACGTGTTTGTTTATTAGCCAGGAGAAACAATTCACACTGCTCTTGTCTGGATGTCTCCTTATACATAACAGGGTATGTTCATTTGCGTTCGATATGCATCGCATGTCAGGGAAGACAGGGACATACACATTTGATAAGGAACACATAGTGAAGGGATCACAAAATGTTATCACAAGCCAATGGAGAAGAAGAGAAAAAACACATCTTACCAGTGGGGATTCCCACTGGACAAGTATGTTCCCCTATCGGAAATACACAAGCCACAAACGGAATATGCAATGTCGCAGCAGCACAAGCAGACTTGGCATCGGTGGTGAAGTTTGCAAGACTTCTCACTTCACACTATCCTGGGAGATGAAAGCAATGCAGCATTAATTTAAGCTCTTGAACATGATATTGAAAACACTTTGGCATCTGGTGTAGCCTTGCACGCATTAGAGTGCTTTAGATTCTGCCATTATTGTAAATAGATGACAGGTTTAATAGATTGGCCCAGGCGCATTGGCTCTCGATGCTACGAAAGTGTAGAAAAGAACCGCGTGCAAAAAAACCGGAGCAAATAAAGTAAACAAAATGTTGGTGGCAAAACTAAAATTAAAAGTAGGACACATGGCGTAGTGTCGATGTACACCCATCAACAAGGGCGGTATTAGAATTCACCCTCAAGCACCAGTCTGTCTTCTCCGATGAAACATACAGACGTGATGGCTTGTCCTAGAATCTAAATTTCATCCTGACTACAGCCACCACCATTTTTTTTCAGCAGCAAAATTTGTGCACGCCGCTAATTTTTAGGCTTCGCTAAAGCCACAAGAAAATTGTTTATCTTGGCAAGATTTCTTTCGGAAATGTTATTGGCCAGTTGTAAGTGTAAAGAAAACACGGAATGAAATGTATAATGAAAACACAACTTACCAATTTTTTTTTATAAATATACATTTTCTAACTTCCTATCCAGATTGACTCGGAAGTTTTGCGAATTTAGTTTGTTTAAATAAAACAGAAATGGTCTGTGCACGGGGGGGGGTGCGAAATGCGGCTTATAAATAACCTAAGTGTCCGAATGTTTATTTAACATTCTTGACTTACTCAAGACCTGATGATATTCTATAGCAGCGTAGACTAAAATAGCCACCACCCCCCTCCACCACACACACACACACTTTTTTTATTCTTCAAGTGTAGAGCACTTGTTGACACCTGATAAATATAGTGTTTGGGGTCGGGCTGGGTGAATGGCAACTGGAAGAGGTTAGGGCATTTAGAATGCTGTCACTGTGTGATGATAGACTCATTAAACTTGATTCGCCTACATTAGCTAATATGCTCCATTGCACCGTATAACAGGACCATCCACTTAAAAGAGCTTCAGGGTAGAACAACAATTTATGTAAGTAATCTCTCGCCCTTCCATGGATTTTGTGCCACAGCTTCAGTATATATATGTAGGCAGTGCGTATAATTTAAATACTATGCCACTGAAACACTGGACTGCTTGAGTCCACTGCACTATATTTAAGTATTATGTTCTGTAACTGTTTACGGATGAATGCCATGACGTAAACGCATGCAATACCCAGTCAGTCATAAAAAAATAATGTAACTTAATATGTTTAAAAGCACACACCATCAATCACCATCATTGGCCATGAGCAATCCACTGCTGGATGAATGCCTCCCCAAGCCGACCACCATCACCTCTCATCTTACAAACAATGAAAAAAACACAATAGCCGGTAAACATTCGCGACAACACGAGCCCAACCGACGATTCATTACGCGGGCTCCATTCGCCCGTTGCGGGTTACACAAAACCGCGTTGCTGCGGCGTCTATGTGACCTGCTTTGGCAATAAGACGTAATGATTTACCTCTCTCTCTCTCCCTGCGAGCAGAGCGCAGGGAGAATCAGCTGAGATTGCTGCACAAATAAGCTGAAGCGCATGAACGCAGACACCCAGTTGGGGGGAATGCTCTCATGTGCGTGCCATCTGTATACATCTGCGGGCCCATCACGCGGCTCGGCGGGGAAGGGCGGCATGATTCCGACAGCGGCCGACCCGACACCGACAAATATCTCGGCTCGGCACGGGGTGCCCCATTCTTCCCCTAATCGCTATATCGATAGGTCGCGGACTCGCGGCCGCGTGCGATCCATCGACAAGTTGAGCCTCGCGCCGGGAAGTCGGCGGAGAGGAGGCGGCAGACGCGGTGGGGAGAGCCGTGAGATGGGTCTAATGTTCAGCAAACGGCAGCGCCACACGCGCCGTCTGACATTGCATTCTTTTAGCAGGCATTGCACACTAGGTGGCCTGCAGTCATTCCCAGTGTGCCAAGAGACTTCTGCCACTCACTTCAGGAGTTGATTTTTTTTGTGGTTGTTGTTGTTCTGCTGAGATATTTTCACTGCTTCGCTGGAAGAATGATGGGGGGGGTGTTCGATGCGCTGCGGAGTGTAATTCGAAGCTGCGAAAAAAAATAGCGAGAGAAAGATTATAAGGTGTTTGGAATCCGTCTCTGAAATGTGGATGTTGAGGAGGAACCGTCACTCACGCTGGGAGTTAAATGCCCGTCGATTTTTATTTAAAAGAAAAGACAACGATGAGAGCTCGATTGTTTGCTTGTTAATAGTTTGTTTTACCCTTCTATCTGGCAACAAAACTGACACCTTTTTACAAGGAGTCATGTTTGCATAGACCGCAATACCTGCAGTCATAATACAAACAAAAGACACAACTCTGACAATGTGCACTGTCCTTGAATGCACATTGTCAGAGTTATGCCTTTTGTTTGTATTATGACTGCAGGTATTGCGATCTATGCAAAAATGACTCCTTGTAAAAAGGTGTCAGTTTTGTTGCTAGATAGAAGGGTAAAAAAATACAATTATCATATTTTTACTGGCAAATGAGGTTCCCATGGTGTTTGCTTGTTGCTTACCAGCGCAGTGACTCCTGAAATAATTTTCGATGATCATTTTGGAAGGGCAATTTCACGAGGAGCTCCACGTTTTACATATGCATGCTACCATATAATAATAAAAATTATATCGCTAATACATTGTGTGAAATTATCCAACTGAAATTGCATCATTAAAAGTATTTCTCCAATCAACGATATATATATTTTAAAAGCATACAAAGAAAAAAAAAGTGAAGCATTGACCACTCTCACTCGAAAAGTACGATCTTTTCCTCTCAAGTGAAGTTACACCAATTAAATCGGAGAATTTTTTTTGCATTGTAAAGAAAGGGCCGTTTTAGCATTTTCTTCGTGTGCCGTAATGTGGCGCGATGCTCAAGAGGTATGCTAGGCAGGCCGCGCGTACGTGTGCGCGCGTGCGTGCGCGTGCGTGCGCGCGTGCGCGTGCCCGAGTGTGCACGCTTGCGCTTCGAGAGGGAGCTTGATGAGGGCAAGGGGGGGGGACACATGGGTCTGCAAGGGTGGCTTAGAGGCGAGGATATGCAGCACAAAGCCTGTCTCCCAGCAGAAAGAGACTTTGCGGCTTGCGCTGTCCGCCCCCCAGCTCCCCGGGGAACCGGTCCGCAGACATCCGGCCCACAGCACACGCGGTGCGCTCAGCTCGGCGCGCTCGGCTCGCCTAATGCAGTAATTAGCTCGGGCAGGTCCTGTTCTCACACTGGCAGGCTGCTTCGGCCTTAATTAGCTCATTAGGGACCCGTAAAGCCGAGGCAGATCTGAGCGTGACAGAGAGGGACCTAATATACCGCAGGAACAGAGTAAAGGCAGATCAAAACAGCCCAGGGGAAGCCCATCAAGCGTCGGCCCTTCTGTTCGTCAAGTAAAACACATGTGACATCCAGCAGAATTTGTTAAAACCCGCAATAATCTAATGACATATTTAAATATCCCAGAAAGGTGAGCTAACCATCAGCAAAATATTCAGCAGGAAACTTTTGTCATACGTGACCTTGAATCTGCAATTCCGCCGCCAACGTCTTTGCCTTTGATGTTGTCTTCTCAAACCCCGAGCATTCAGACTTGTGCGGCATCAAATAAATTCTCTTACCACCGTGGGCCCAAGAATTAGTCTGGTTCAAGTTAAAAATTTCTTTGTAGGTTTTCCTTGAGGGTACAGCGGGGTGAGTCACAGTGCTCAGAATTTGTTGAAAAGATGACCAAATGCATCGAATGATTTTGGCTAATGTGCAGTCATTTTTATTGTTACTCGTTGGCTCGATACAGCGTGCATTAGTTTGTCTTGAACAAAAATTTGCTGAATCCTTTCCCTAAGAACAGCTTAGGTCAAAGAGCATAATGTGTATTCTGTGCATTCACTGAATTACTCTGTAAAAATGAGTCAATGCAGAAATATTTTTGAAATCATTAAAAAGTGCAAAACACCCTTCAGACGTGATTAAAAATATGAATTTGCTTTGCCCTGTGATTGTGTTTGGAAAGTCTAAATGAAAATTAAGCTGCAAATGGAAATCCCTCTGTGCAAATACAATATATTATTCTATATTTCAACAGTGCCTGTAATAATGTGTTTATAAAGGGTATATCATATTTCATTTTGGCGAATCTTGCTAAATTGGACAAGTATTTTTGCATTACAAAAAAGACAGAAGTTTAGTCAGAATGAATGCTGTTGTACACTTTTCTACATGAGTAGAATCATTTTATTTATTAATTAAAGTTAACGCAGATATTTTGTTTGTAAATATGTACAAACATTCTCAAATGCATATTTCCAATATATCCATCGATCATTTTAAACCAAAGAGAAAAGACGCCGTTTTTAATTACATCGTTCAATTTCCATATGATTTGTAAAGATGTAATGCATTTTAATGTGCTCTGTAAAAGTTGTTAAAGATTTTTCACAGTTCTGCCATTAGATTAATTGACTGGTTGGTGACGGGAACGGCACGGTGAGTCGCGGTGCGAGAGATGGCTGTGGCAGCCAGCTGTACTCCTAATTCCATTTTTCTCTCCACATGTCTGGGGTATACATATAATTTCTGAGCAATATCAGATCAGCAAGGGTGTGAAAATAATGTGCATCGCCACAGCTTGATGTATCCACAGGAACTCCCATATCAACACATTTTGAATGAAGGGGTTTGCAATGAATTTTAGAAGGGCGTAGGCAACAGCTGTTGAAAGGGATAACAGTTATCGAAAGGAGAAGGATAGCAGGTGTAGAGAACAGGTATAATGTGTGTCTGAATCCATTGCATGTTCAACTTCTTTCGTGCCATATGTAGCCAACCGTGCTAATCGGAGAGTGCACATGCATGGCGCTAGAACAGTTATCAGACAAAGGTGGCTTTAACACGTAGGCTTTCGCGACCAATGTTATTCATAATCAACGTTTTTGGGTTTAGATCGCGTTATTTATAAATGTGTCGTAACCCTCCACCACCCGACACGGCCAATCAGTAAAAAAGTGTCACATTGACAAAAGACAAATTGCCCGATGATGCTGGATGCAATTACCAGCGAAACGTCGTACTCAAATTGTAAATGTTGTGGTTTCACGCTTCAACACACCGGTGGGCTAAAGCAGTGAACTATTTGTCTTTTGTCAACGTGACACTTTTTTACTGATTGGCCGTGTCGGGTGGTGGAGGGTTACGACACATTTATAAATAACGCGATCTAAACCCAAAAACGTTGATTATGAAGGTGGCTTTGACGAGCCAGATAGCCTCACTCACTCTTTCTGAACTTGATTCGAAAAAAGTTCCAGTGAGAAAGCTCAGCAACCTACGGCGTGTCATTGTAAATCATTCTCAAGGCACACCATGGATCAAATAAGTGGCATCGGCATCATGACCGAGTTGAGTTTGAAGACGCATCTTTTAGAAACCAATAACTGTATATATTGCTCTAATTGATTAATTGGACAATAAATAACTAATGTTGGTGTAGGAATGTGCACTGTTAAACTTCTCGACCGATTACCATTGCTAGAATTGGAAAATTTAACCATTAACGTCAAATACTGATATTTAGTTTTCATTTTGATGATTGTAATATATATTTGTTCCAATACCGTCAAAAAGTATGAATATGGAAACGTCTCAGACAAATGTAAACAATAATGCAGAGATTTCTTGGGGGTGTTGTGAAAATTACCTGCCATAAATGTACGTGCCTTATGTGGTCTCTGCAATCCAAATATTTACATATTTCTGGGAAAACGGTGTTTTCCCCCAATCTGGTGCCGACATATTTCCTAAAATACCACCACGGTGAGTCCTGAAAGAAAACTTTGAAAGGGAAAAAGAGTGAAGCGGCATCCAGCATTATGATAATTTCACTCTAGTAAGACATCAATATGCAAATGAGATCTAATCAGTGCTCTGCCAATAGGGACATCAACACTGTTCTACGTGTGCGCTTGTGTGTCTGCGTTTTAACACGCGCGCGCACACGTAAGCGCGCGCCAGCGGACGCGCGCGCACCCATACTCACGCACGCACAAATAAAAGATCGTGTGTGTGTGTGTGTCGATCGGGACAGCTGGGATGTGCGTGGCCGTTTGACCGTCCCATGTCTGGCAGAACAACAAAACTGCCACAAAGGTGACATTTAAAGGGAGAGTTAAAAAAATTATTATATAAACACCCAGCACCAACCTCCAGATTAATAATGTGCAGCGTGCTGATGCTACTGAGCTTTTTATGTCCGTCCTGCTGTTCCGATTAATGGGTCGTTATATATTCATATTGTTTGTTGCTGGTACATTAAAACAAAAAAAAACGGAGGGAGAGAAAGATATTGCCACGGTATACTGAGGCCCTTTCACAAAGTGTTCCAAACCAAATAATTCCAATTAAAATATATAATGCCGCATATCAATTTGTTCACGGTGTACATTATGTATGGTATCATATGGGGGGGGGGGGGCTTAATAATGTAGACAAACGTTCACTGTTAAATATACTCACGAAATTTAATTGCGCGTGTGTTGTTAAGGCAAGCGCTACTTGCTCTTGCATGCCGAGGTGCTGTCTCTAACCTGCAAACACAGCTGCGTAGTTTTGATGGATCTTTATTGCGTATCGTTTTTTTTTTACATTGAAGTTGTCCACTAAAAAAGGCAGAGGAGAAAGAGAAAAAAGGCAACAGAAATGATGTTCAGAGAAAGCAAGTGCATTGAGAGGCTGTTTGCTGTCAGGGTCACGAGATGTAGGGAAGGCTCTTTGACCTCCCGTTAAAGGGAGATGGATCATTCAACATTGCTTACTGCAAACCCGGCTTGCCAGAGTGTTTGAAGCATGGGAGATTATTTCTGACTCGTTCCGCTGTCTCTATTACCACCATGACAGGCAGCGTACCACCATCGCGTCCCAAGCTCTTTCTCTATACAGCATAGGGCTCCGTGTTTTCCGCAATTGTATTTTGTCGTGTCGTTATCAATGCACATTCTCCACCGTCAGCCCATTGGTGCTCACGCGCTAAGCAATGCTTTCCAGAGCAAAACATAGAAAGAGCGATGAGTATTTTTTTAAATCCGCTTTTACAGAATAACAGAAAACAACTCTGAGCACTTCAAATGCAATCTTGGTCATCATCACACACACACACACACGCATATTATATATTTACACATAAAAGCAGTAATAATATGGCATAATGATATTGTGGACACAGCTGACATTTTAAAATATATAAGGCACTTCCACAGCTCATGCTGTTTATTGTTTGTGTTTTAATGCCATTACTGGTATTTGTTCGTTATTTTTAGGTCCCTGAGAGTGTTAAAGTTGCTGGCCAATTAACACCACGAATCCTGTCTCCCTGCAAATTGCGGTGCTGAAATGCTAAGCAGATGAGGCGTATAAATAAAAATGAGGGCTGCCTGGGGTTTTGACCCTGAGGGCCAATAGTTAGCTTTGGTGCTCCGTTAGCTGGATTCCACACTCTATAACACCGCTGTATATTTTATCAGCTGCTTAAAACATTGATGGTACTTTCTATCTACAAACCACCCCTGTTATTCCAAGTCCGAGTCGGAAGCGGTAATGTGCCGTCAGTGCACTGTAACCAATTCTGACACACAATGGGGGTTTGCGCGGTGCTTGGAGTGAGCTTATTAGCTTTGGGAGATTTTACAGGTGGTCGTGTGAGCGCAGATGGCCCACGTTCACGTTGCTCTGGGGGTAGCAGCCCATTGGGTAGCGCTTCTCCACAGGTGCTCTCATTGAAGTGGGCCGTCATGCTTAAAGAAAATCAAAAATCTGCTCCAAAGTGGCCTAATTATGTTCAAAAAGCCCCGAGCACTAATGCTTCAAATTTGTTAAATCACTCCCTATGTGTGAGATTTTTTTTTTGTCAAAGCCACTATATTTTTCACAGTGTTACGTGAAATACAAGCTTGATTAGATGTAAGACTGCGGTAAAATCTGCATGCGAGGTCACTTTCCATTGTGAAACGCTGGGCCCTAAAGCTCAAAAGTGCGATCGGATCCGGCCAGTTGTGTTGGCAATGTGACACCATCAAAGCGGGATGTAAACGCGCAATGGCAGAGGGTTGGATTGATTAAAATAATCAAAGATGTTTTTAAACACCGACATCAGCGCTGAAAGCATAAAAGTAGGAATTTAATACACATCAATCTTTGTACATGTTTACTCCCTTGTACATCAGAATGTAGTTTGATAATTATAATTAAAATCAAACACCAAACGTATATATTCTTAGGTTTTTTTTCTCGGTAAAGTCACGTAGGTAAATTTTTTTAATTTAAATTAATAAAAGTAAAATAAAAAATATATATAAGTGGGAAAAAATATTTCCATTTGCCTTGGTGCACATCGAGCTTTACGGTTGCATTTTAACAACGAACAATATTATATCGGGACGCGCTCCAAATATATTATTCAACGAGAAACACCACCGGCATGCCACTGTGGTAGTTGAGAAAGTAGAATGCATAATCAAGATTTTTTTGGTTATATCGAGTTACTACAAATGTGTCGCGATCTAACCTGAAAACCTTTATTATGAATAATACTGGTCGCGAAAGCCTACGTGTTAAACAAAGTAGAATGCGTTATGTGCGTTGTATTTCCCCCCCACCCACACCCTCCATTGGCCATGGTAGGGTACCGATTTTTTGTTGAGACGAAGGGAGAGGGGAGAATGAGAGAGAAAGAGAACGAGTGTTGAGAGCTGGGCATTGTGTGGGGTGGGGGCCGGCGAGAGGAGAGAGAGAGAAAAAATCAGCTGTTTGTTCTGTTCTCCAGATCAGCGGTTAATACCTTGCCTCCCTGCCGCAAGAAGCAGAATTTTGCTTGGGGCACATTTCGGCTGAAGAACATTGCAATGTGCACGGGGGACCCACAGAGCCGCCAAGGATTCAAATGGCTGCTGCGGTGTGTGTGTGTGTGATAAATGTTAAACAAAGCAGCAATTTACCCCACACCGAGAAAATTACTGTCGTCAGAAGTGTTTACGCTTTAAATGAAATAACAACTTGCTAATCATCAACATCTGCTGCCCTTGATAGCGCGGATTCCTCGCTAATTTTTCCACGCGTTTGGGACCGGATTGGTGGCGCACTCAAACCGAAATCGGTCGATGCCCGCCTCCCGTCTGCCTAATGAGAGCTGACAATGTTTTTGGGACCACCATCTGAGCCGGTGACAGACGTGTGTCGGTCTTCATATGCCCGTCCGGCATTCAAATACCCCCGGTTCTCCATTAACTACATTAGGTCCGAGCTCAAGCACAAACGAAGTCACTGGTGAATAAAATTGCAAAAACCGCGATGGAGGAATAAATGCACACCGAGTAATTTTGTGCCGGTTATTGTGTGCGGACACGAGGTGAACAGCGTTGGAGCGAAGGCAACTTGCTGTAAAATGCTTCAGTATAAGCAACGCCTAATTGGGTATTAGTTATCCGTGTACGATGTTTGAGATATACAATAAGTGAACTGAATATATTTGAACAAAAAAAGATGTGCTTTAGTTAAAAAGCACATTGTTTCTGTCTGCCGAAATGAACTTATTAATTGGAAGTGTTCTAATTACAAGTGCCGGATTACTTAACATCAGTGTAGATCGCAAGTGTGCTGCTGCGAGTGACTCTAGTTAGCTTCAGAAAAGTGCCTTCTTTGATATACAAGCATGTATTATTGAAGTATTGCAAATTATTTTTCCCCAAGAAGTTTCAAATCCATCTGTTGTGAATACATTAATACCCTCCGCTCACCTCCTACTTTGATCAGCTGCGGTTGACCTTTGCTGCGTGACCCCGGTGTCTCTGAGGCCACAGCTATGTCAGCTGGAGATTCAAGTGCCAGATTTTTTTTTGTAACGTTGCATAATTAACCCCGTGTTTATAGTGTGGACTCATCTCCTAAATGCTGTATCTATGGAGGTTATTCGAATGGGTGATAGGGATTGGAGGTGCAGTGGGTTGGGGAAAATGGTAGATGGTTGTGAGGATAAATGTGCTTTGCATGTCCAGAGACTAAACACGTAAAAAGAGATATATATAGTTAAAAACGATAATTTGGCACCTGTGTAGAACGTGTCATTTCTCCTGTGGCCACACATTTCTGAAGAGTGCAGTGAAAACCAGCACTGGAAAATATTATGCCCTTAAGTAGGCCAATGCAATTATTATTTCAAAGAATTGCCACACATATTCAAATGTTCAGGCCAACAACAGTTGACATGTATTTAATGTGACATTCTGCTATAGCCACCTATAATGGCCTTTAAATTATGATGACATATTTTGGCACACCTTCCATTTGTCTCGAGGTCTGTGGCTGTGTAAGACTATAAATCTGTTTCTGTGCCGTAGCTGACATTCAGGAGTAGAGCCTTCGAGTCACATTATCTACTTTTTAAGCCGCGGTGGCTGAGGCCACTTAAAGGAGAGGGAATGCAGATATGACAGATTTGTATATGATGTGATGGTTTAATTGGATAAAATGTTCCGGCCAATTTCCGTATTCCGTTTGCTGCACGGGTTTCACAGGAGCCTCGGCATTTTATTTTTCTTGTACAAACTTCTGTAGTGTCAAGATCACCTGTTAAGCATCCACATTAATTAATGTCCACAATTCCAAACACGCTCGTGTGTAAATTTTGACACTGCAACCGTGTTGGTTAAAAGCCCCATAACAACAGTCTAAATCCTCACACCATTGCACAGCAACCGAAACAGTTACTGAATCTATTCGTTTTTAAGTTATATTCATGAAGAGAAGACACACCGACTAGAATTTTTATGCCCCACCTTGGCAACGGCGTAAAAATAATACTTATCGTATTTTTATAGAGGAGGCATAAACCCCCCATGTGTCGACCGAAAATGCCTCTGCACAGCCAAACGGCCTCTCGCATTAAAAGCGGGGCTCATTCCTCTCCCAGCATCTTGAGCACGAGGCTTGCCCTCCTCTTAACAGTCGTGGGATTGGAATAGTGAGCCGTTCATCGCTGCACCGCAGTCAGTTTTTAGAGCAGACAAAGCAGCGCAACTCACCGGGGACCATCTGAAAAGCATCGCACCGGCGTAGCGCTGTAGTCACGGTGGCGCAAGTATTTTTTCAAACGAGCACTTGCCAAGCTCGCGTCTGATTCCTCACACTCGACAAAGGGTAAAGGGGAGTTGGCCAAACCACCAACTGTCTCATTCCACAGTCCTTGTGCCTTGCCTCATTCTACTTGACAGCGTTATGTGTCTTGTGACTTGCCTGTGGGAAAAAAATGGCTACGGTCGGAAAACTTTGGATTTCATTGTGGGTTTTTTGGTTTCTTCTCCCCCCCCCCAAAAATGCAGTTTGTTTTTAGGCATCGCTGTTTTTACCCCCTACTTAATGAGCAGAAGCTGCTCCTCTCTTTTTTTTACCTTTCGTATGAAAGTAATTGGTCGAGACATTAAACGTTTTTTAACGACTTTGCGCACCTCGGTAAATCTGCTTTCTGCTGCGCTGTCGCTCATCTCGTTGTGCCAGCGCAGCGTCGCAGGGATTATTGTTTTTGCTTCGCGCGGAAGACGGCACGTCTCCCATTGCCCCGGCTTGTGCTCTTCTCGCGCTTATACTGGGTCGCAGATGTCCTCCGTTCACTTGTATACCTTTTCTTTTTTTTGTCCGAGGTGCGCCGCACTTGCGCGAGGGCCGCACATGGACACGTGTGCTCCCCGCCACAGCAATCCGTCAGAGACGCATGAAGAAGACATCAAGCCACCATCTGCGGTGCCATCACAGGAGAGGCCCTCGCTTTGCCCGTCGCAGCCATGGCCTCGTTAGCGGGGCCGGTGATTAACTCGTTCCAGCTGGAGGGCGATGTGATAAATTATTAGTAAGCAGATTTTCACCGTGTTTTCTCAGATTGGGCCGTCACGGGCCGCCTGTATCGTCCGGGGCTCATTTATCGGCGCGTGGGTCTGCCGCCGCATCTGTTGCGATTACAGTTAATTTCGAGGCTCGCGCACTGACGGGGCCGTGCGAGTGTAATTTAGTGCGCGCGCGAGCGTGCGTTGGTGGATGCGCTCGCGGGCTGCTCCCAAGTCCCCATCTCGACACGAGAGCGCTGCTGTCAGGCAGCCAATTACGGGTCCGTGGCGACTGGCACATGTCAGCCAACACTTTTTGGACGCCGGGGGCATGCAACGGGAATAATTTTTGTGTGTGTGTGTGTGGAGGGGGGGGGGGAAGATATCGGTTTGATGGCAAATTAGGGTTTGGGTGGCTACTGGATGGGCATGTAGAGAGCTTGGAGCAGGAATCTGCCGGCTCCCAAGGGGTGAATATCTTGCTAGCCCAGGGCTGTGCATGGACAAGCGGAGCTTCATTAATATGGAGATGCTGTGCATGAGATTCATCTCATTATCATCATTTGCCTGCGGTCAGAGCTGAGCTAGTTGCCGCCCCCCCCCCCATACACACCTGGGCCCGGCAAAAGGCAGCTTCCGTACGTCACACTGAGTCACACAATCGCATGCCACCTGTCCCACCTCAGGAAATAACTCCCAAATGCACCACATAATGCGTCTGCCTACAGTGAAATTGTGGGAAGCCACTAATTTTGTGAATCTTAACAGCAGTTTGGTATTTCGAACTCTGGCAACAACAAAAAAGCTATAAGCAATGTGCATTGAAATTTGAAATAAATGCTGTGCAGTAGACTGTGTTATATGGCACACTCATTAAGACCCACAACCAAATTATCACCTGCTGCACGGTCATTATACCGGGGGTCTATTGTTTGACACGCAAAGTTTAAAATCCCATGGCAAGGGCTACCTCATTTAATTGAACATTGTACTTCAACTGGAATTCACTGATTATCTTAAAAAGACTGTTGAGAAAAATAATTGGTGACATTTAGCCAATTTTGAGTTTAATGATTACAAGGGCAATGCAGTTCCAAGCGTAAAATGTGTCCTTCAATCCTCACGCATATCGTATACGTGAGATTACACCGTATTTAAATATTTATTGTTTATAAACACAACTGTAAGAAATACAATTATCCTTTCTTTCTAAATGATGTATTTGTATGATACACATCATAAGCAAATGCAATGGGCTGAAGAAGAAACCTTTTAACTACTAACTCGTTTTAGCATGGCCTTTTCCCACGCATCATTTCCGTGTTTAATTTATTCTTCGCTTAATTTGTTAATTGTTTTATTTTTCTTGTCACCACTTAGCGCTCATTTGTTTGCTGCTTCTGCGGCTCACTAATTGCCGTCCTCGTGTGACTTGACTTATTACAGTTTCCTGGAAACTGTGAATTGCTCACGAAAGCCAAGCGCGGTGCTCTGGTTGCGTGCCGCGCGCCGTGGCTGACATGCAAGCGCGCGCGGTGTGTGTGTGTGTGCGCGCGGCACCCTGTACACGCATTTACATAAATTCCCATTCATAAACAAATGTTTACCAACATTCACCGCGTCTCCCCGCGAAAGCCCGTCTTGGGATTCAACAGCCTTCCAATGTGCAAGCAAATCCACGCTTGTGTCTACATATATATATTTCATTGCTTTAAAGTGATATTTCTTTTAAACGCTTCAAGTGGACCAAAGGTGTGATGCACATACGGTTTATAGGAATCTCAGAAAGGTTAAATTGTTGTGCATTCCCGACATCACCATATGCCAAAATGACCCGTAGGTTGCATGTCGTATTGCAATATAATGTATTCTCGTTTTCAAAATGATTTACACGTGTTAATTAATATAGAATGTGTTAATTGTCTCCATAGTAAAATATCTAAAAATGTTTTGACATGTACGTAACGCTATGAAATAACCAGCTACGGTTGCAATAACGTATATGCTGATTTAAAACAAAAGTTTAATACCATCGTATCTACAAGTAAATCAACATCGGAATTATATCGTGGTAGCTTCTCAAACGTACAAGTCTTAAAACAACAATGTTCACTCTGAAGATATCGTAAAGACGACAAAAATTTAAAACTCCCACGAAAAAAAATCTCTCCATCAAAAATTCTGGGGAGAGTTGCTTGCTGAGTGGCATGACCTTGTAATTTTACATGTACAATACATGATATGGGGCCCTAGAGAGGATAGGAGGAAAGTCAGGGGCGGTTTCAGAATATGACACGTTGCGAGTAGCAGGATGATGGTAACCAGCCGGCAGTGATAACCTCATCTCTAACCTTAACACTCACTCCGCTGCCATAGGTGCTGGGTTAATGCCACTGGGAGGCGGAGTGGTGAAAAATCCCCCACATCTGGTGTGGCTTGGAAAGTTAATTGAATTATTGATAGTTTTTCACGCACTCAACGCAATGTCTGTCTTCACCTTCACCCTTTCCCTTTGCCCCCACCCCCCACCCACCTCGCCCTCCCCCTCCAACCCCAACCCACCTCGGTGACGTTAACCCAGCACCTACACAGCGGCCACTCGTGAGGATTATCATCAACTTAGAAACACTGGCATTGCCCGAGTCTTGTTCAAAAATCATCCTCACATTAATGAGAAGGAAAGTTGGCATAAATTACGCACACCCCGAATATCGACGCCGCAAGCTGTTTTTTTCTTACAGGTGTCGCGCATTTGCGTTGTGCGTGGTGAGACGTCGTTGCGTGAGCCCGTAACGCCTGTTCGCTGCACGGACTTGGCATTCCATTGACGGAGTTCTGCGCCCACGTGAACATGCGCAGCGCGCGCTGATGTAACTCGCTTCTGGATTAAGACCGCCACACGGAGGGAAATTAATAAGTAATGCTGGTGGCACTGAAAGTTTCTCTTGCTCACACGGGGTGCAATTTGCATTGAACTCCACGTGTCCGGCTCAATTAAATTCAAAAACCGTACAGGAATCCCTGCCCCCGCGCCCACCCCCCCCCTCGCAAAACCAATGACTTACATATGAGATGCTCATTAACTCTGCAAGGGTGCTGCCGCACAGGTACAAGCCATTAAATCGCTAACAGTGAGGAGAGGGACCTGATCCGAGAGTGCGTCGTGAATCCAGATTTGCAAGAGGGCTCAGGTTTAATTTGAGAGCGGTGTTTCTACACAGTATGCGTACTGTATTCTAATTCTTGTTTCCCTGACATTTTCAAAATATCAAGGCGATCTTTTTTTGCGCCATTGTTAATCAAATTGGATGCGCTGGACGGAGCCAGCGTACGCCACGTGCACAGGACAGCGCTCTGCGTGTTCGGCAACATTTGTCAGTGAGCCCTAAGCTGTCACAAACGCTCACCGGTAAGACTGAGCATTTGCGACAGTATTTTGGTTGACAAAATCTACTCGCCCAATATAACACACACACATACGCACAACAACCTTATTTGTATATACCTTAAATGTCCAATTGTTACAGGACAAACGAACTTTTGGCGATGTTCCAGGGACAGGTGAGGACTAAGGAAGTTGAGCGACAAGGCACAGACTAAGGGCCCAAATGAGGAATAATGACAAACCCAAAAATGTGGATATCATTCATTCTGATTTTTTTAGGAGGGGGGGTTAGATTATAATGTCAATGAGAAATATTGTTACACCTACACGAGCCAACCCAAAATAATTAATTTTGCATCGTAACGTGAGTCATGGAAGCATACGTATGAAATGAATGTTCGTGTAAGATTCATATAACGAAGTTGGGTGAGATATAGGGGATGGATTTGGAAGATGTCGAGGTTACACTAACTAGTTCCAGGAGTGATTGAAATCAAGTAACGTGTTCTATCGTGAGGAACACAAAACAGCATTACTTCCCTTCCCAGGCTCAAACGGATATCAGGTCACCTCTGTCGAGGCATGAGTGTGATTCAATAAAAATGGAATAATGTATTAAGGGAAAATTACTGTTTTCGAACATTCTCTGTTAAAATGAACATGCAGTAGTTTTACATTTAAGAAACTGCCTGCCATTGTCATGGGCTAGAATGTTAAACTCTTCATTGTACACAACTAACTTCTATTGTGTTATTCAAGTGCTCGTGTTGTTGAAGACAATTTACGGAGCTGGTCAATTAATATCATTTCTGCTTTGTGTTGACAGTTTCTGGAGCACAACCCTCGACAGAAACACGATCCATTGCTGCATCTTGTAGTAGTAGTAGCAATAATGTCACGAGACAAACAGCTGTACAAGATAAAAGCCCATCGCCGAGTTGTTTGTGTTTAAAGACGACTCCGATGCTATCCGAGACGGGAGAGTGCTTACGATGAGCCTATTACACGGGAAATAAAGAGGCATTAGCGCAGCGAGTGCGGGGCGTTATGCGTGATGCATTGCCACATCGACACACTTTTCACAGAGTGCGCAGAGCGAGCGAGAGCGAAGAGAGAAGCCCCCTTGTCTCCGTTCAAGAGGAATGGTCTCAGGAATGCATCGCTCTCGAACGCACCTCAAAATCCGCACACAAACGGAGACGCACGCCGGCACTTTCGCCACCATTTCGACCACGCCATGATATTTTATTGCCATTGTTGTAAAACACAAACACACACACACGATGATTTCTAATGGCACTCATAGACCGTCGGTGTGAAACAATGCGCGAGGCACAACATTCATTTAAGATATTTCCATCGCAGCAAAAAATAACACACACACACCACGAGCAGGTCAACGTGTATAACAATAAAACAAATAACAATAGATATATATCCCTTTTGTTAATCATCTGCTGGATGAAGGCCTCCCGGGTCGTCTAAATCACGGGGGTTGT